>NC_084748.1:29767569-29957569 GCF_033978785.1 Entelurus aequoreus
GGTAAGTTTTGATGATATTACTGGGGTAAATATATTTGATCTATGGTATTTAAGTTTAATAGAGGTGTAATATATTAAAAAAACAAGATATTTCCAAACTTCCCGAGCTTAACTTCCCATGGTAAATTTCCGGAAAGTGTCCGGAAATTTACCGGAAACTTTCCAACCCTTTTCAACCCTACTTACTACCCTCAAAAGGTTGACAACACCAAAGGCCAAGTTGCCTTGCCCCTAAAATTATGAAATTCCAAGCCGACTTGTAACTTTGTTGTAATTGACTTTAAAATCACAGCACTGAAGTTACAGTGAATTGCTGTTAAGAGATTCCACAGTACGTTGCTGTAAATGTTACTGTGAAAGTAATGCCATTTTTAATTTGCTGTGAATTTATAATGAAAATGTTAACAGTGTAGAAGAAGCTGTGTTTATTAGGTAGAAGTATCGCGATTAGTGTTGTACCACTATGCCATAACCACAATCTCAGTTCTTTTTCAGTATAAGGCAAAACATGCAAATAAAACTTGGTTTTATTTGGGTTTTCATTTGATTTGGTTTTCTGTCATTGTTTTGATATTCTATCTGTTATACAGGAACACAATTTATTGTTTTTTCTATTTATTATACCCCTAAAATCTACTTCTATTATCCTATGCTGTTTATAACCTACTCTTATAATTTTTAAATTATTATGTACTTACTTATGTTCTTGAGGTACTCATGAACCAAATCTGGGATATCAAGTA
This sequence comes from Entelurus aequoreus, assembly GCF_033978785.1. Classification (NCBI taxonomy): domain Eukaryota; kingdom Metazoa; phylum Chordata; class Actinopteri; order Syngnathiformes; family Syngnathidae; genus Entelurus; species Entelurus aequoreus. Next base: position 29,768,313 of record NC_084748.1, read on the forward strand.
CTTAATTTCATGCCATATGTGTGCTGGTATGACAAAGTTCCTTGAATCCTTTGTTTGTTTAATAAGCAAAAAAAACCTACAAACTGCTAGCAGTTACTAAAATTATCAAATAAAAAAAGCATAAATAAAATCAGACATGCTAAGTCCAAATTGTGACCCGCAGTTAATTTTTCAACAGCTCTCGGCGCATTCTACAAATACAAAAAAAACCACACAAAAAACGTGAAAAGTAAATAAAAAAGCAAGCAGATGTAATCTAACAAGAAAAAGTTCAAATGTTGACGCTAATAAAACAAAGCTGACATGCCTTTTGTCTTTTAAAAAATATATCTTATTGGTTTTAAAATGAAAAATATCAAAATGGCCCCAGTAAGTTGTAAAGTTTGGACACCCCGGTACTGCAGTAGGTAAAACGAAGCGCACAAGTGCAACAGTTTGAACAGTCTGATGTCTTATTTTATTTTTAGGAAATTAAAGGTTAGTTACGGTAGTTACAGCTCGTAGACCTGTTCCCAATCTCGACTGAACACGACCAGCACACTGCTTTCTTTCACCGGGAAGGCAAACTGTTCCCAAACAGGAGACAGAATGTTCTGCCTCTGGCTTCTCCTTGGCACCAAAGCTCGTATTCGTATGTAGAGTTGCTTACATTTCTTGTCACTCACTCTAGATTTTACCTGTTATTGTATATTTGCACTGTTAGCACAAGAGCCGCTAGTATTAGTTGTAAAAAACTATTGCATGCCGTGTAAATACCTCAAAAATAATATCATCCATAGGTTAGCGTTGGCTAAAGTTTACTTGAATTGTGGTGGTGATGGTGATGGTGATGACGTTGGCACGTTTTAGATTCTTTGGATCTTATTTCCTGTAACTCTGCTTCTGCCTACTTACTAACCCGTGGCGTGTTTTTTTTAATTCAAATGTAGTTACACCATTCGTCGAAAATAACCAATCTCCATCTACAAATTTTCATTGTGGACCTTGTCGATTATGTCAACTAATAATTGCAAAACATGTCAGAGCATAGCCAGGGGGGGCACATGACCTGGCCCTTCGAAAAGACATCGAAATTTAGAAATTGGATAGACTGGGAGTTCATTTTGGTAGTCAGCACGCTCGCCTCCAATGTCATAGACCTGGGTTCGCACCCCGCTCATAGAATAGGAAAAGAGATAGTACTGTACGCTACACTTTCTCTTTTTTCCTGTTCTTTGCTCTTTTATTTTTATTTGAACTGCCCCCCATGTAAATGTCATAGTAAAAATGCTCACCTAGTTTGTACTCTGTTGACAAGTCACTGATTACGTTGGTGGACGGCTGATGACGACTTTACCCAAAATAAACTTGGAGACAATCCCATAGATCCACTTGTAAATTTACATGTGGCAAAGTGAAAGCCAGCCATACAGCACAACATTTTATTACATTTTTTACACCTACTAGTAGGGTTGTACAGTATACCGGTATTAGTATAGTACCGCGATACTAATGAATCATTCAGTACTATACCGCCTCTGAAAAGTACCGGATACTGTTGGTATCACACTGATACCCAAATTTCTGGTATCATCCAAAACTAATCCACACAACAGAAGAATAAATTATTATTACATTTTAACAGAAGTGTAGATAGAACATGTTAAAAGAGAAAGTAAGCAGATATTAACAGTAAATGAACAAGTAGATTAATAATTCATTTTCTACCACTTGTGCTTAATAATGTTGACAAAATAATAGAATGGAAAATGACACAATGTTACTGCATATGTCAGCAGACTAAATTATGAGCCTTTGTTTGCTTACTTACTACTAGAAGACAAGTTGTCTTGTATGTTCACTATTTTTTTTAAGGACAAACTTGCAATAAGAAACATATGTTTAATGTACCCTAAGATTTTTGTTAAAATAAAGCCAATAATGGAATTTATTGTGCTCGCCCTTTATTTAGAAAAGTATCGAAAAGTACCGGTACCAAAATATTGGTATCGGGACAACACTACCTACTAGATCATTACAGTCAGGCTTGTAAAGTTTTTAGCAACTTATAAGTCCACATAGTCCGGCTCTTTTATTAGTGGTGATTAGAATAAAACTGTTTCCGTGATCTAAGCTGTGGAAGAGGCCTGCACTCCCCAGCCCGGAGCCGGGTCAGGAGCCCTGTCTCCACCATGTCCCCCCTCCGACCTGGGCTCTTGCCAGGGATGATGTTATTGCTGTGTTGTTGGCTACAAATCAAAAACAAAACTGTCATCTTTTCCATGAAAAGACGCCTGAAAGTATTGATGGACAGCAGAGCTCGAGATGTTCCACAGCCGTTTTAGAATGGCAAGACCGAGTTTTTTTGCTTCTGCTTCTCTGCAAGGATAAAATAAACTGTTTGTGGTTTGCTTTACTACAACTCCACTTATCACATGATCTTGTAAAAGTCTACACTGTTTCGCTGCCCTGCGGAGGCGCAAAGGTTTATTGTTTATTGAATGGATCCCCATTAGCTGACGCCAAGGCGACTGCTAGTCTTCCTGGGGTCCATATAGGAGCATACAAAATAAAAATACAAAGAATACATGCATTACCAAACATTATACGAAGGAAAAATACAACATAAGATAAAAAAAATAGTTAAACCCAGTATTAAAAATTCACGTCATGTGGCAGCTGCAATAGGTGTATCTTCAAAGCTGTCTTGAATGACAATTTACTTTGTGAGAGATTAATGTGAGATGGCAACCGATTCCAGAATGATATACACTACCGTTCAAAAGTTTGGGGTCACCCAAACAATTTTGTGGAATAGCCTTCATTTCTAAGAACAAGAATAGACTGTCGAGTTTCAGATGAGAGTTCTCTTTTTCTGGCCATTTTGAGCATTTAATTGACCCCACAAGTGTGATGCTCCAGAAACTCAATCTGCTCAATGGAAGGTCAGTTTTGTAGCTTCTGTAACGAGCTAAACTGTTTTCAGATGTGTGAACATGATTGCACAAGGGTTTTCTAATCATCAATTAGCCTTCTGAGCCAATGAGCAAACACATTGTACCATTAGAACACTGGAGTGATAGTTGCTGGAAATGGGCCTCTATACACCTATGTAGATATTGCACCAAAAACCAGACATTTGCAGCTAGAATAGTCATTTACCACATTAGCAATGTATAGAGTGTATTTCTTTAAAGTTAAGACTAGTTTAAAGTTATCTTCATTGAAAAGTACAGTGCTTTTCCTTCAAAAATAAGGACATTTCAATGTGACCCCAAACTTTTGAACTGTAGTGTACATCTATACATGACTGACTAGTTTAAAGTTATCTTCATTGAAAAGTACAGTGCTTTTCCTTCAAAAATAAGGACATTTCAATGTGACCCCAAACTTTTGAACGGTAGTGTACACTATACATGACTGTATGTTTGAGGAGATTGGTCCTGGGAGCAGGAAGTGCCAAATAGCCATTGCTGGCATTCCTAGTGTCATGAATATGTGTGTTAGTTGATTTTAAAAACTGTTTGTAAAAGTAATCTGGTGATTGATCTAACATGATAGTTCTAAAGAACATAAAGAGACTACAATGCATCTTTTGTTCAACAGACAACCAGGACAGGTGTGAATGCATAAATGAAATATTAGTGCGCGAAGAACATTTAGTGCCAGTCTAGCCGCTCTGTTCTGAACAAGTTGCAGTTTGTTCAGGTCAGACTTAGTCGTAGCGGACCATATTATAGGACAGTAATGTAGATGACAGAAAACCAAGGACTGTATGACTTGACCCATTGTTGAGGATGTCAAGAACGTGGAACACTTCCTGACCATGGCTAAACCTCTTCCCATTTTCATTAAAATACCATCAATATGATCGGACCATGACAGTTGACTGTCTAACAGCGCACCAAGCAGTTTTGCTTTTTTAACCTGCTCAATAGGTATATCTGACATTGAAATATGAAGCTGAGGGTCATCAACAAGCATATGCCTGGATCCAAAAAGAATGCTTTTTGTTTTGTCAACATTCACAACAAGTTTACTATCATCTACCCAGCGTGACACTCTCTCCAGGTCCTGATAAAGGTGCTCGTCAAACTGAGGCAGGGATTGGTGAACAGTGGATAGCGGAGACGTTCTGTAGCGGATACGTTCCGCGGTGACCATCCAGTGGAAATCGGGGCTAACGCAACTTGTATGGTCTTATGATTTTCGCGTTAACAGAATCGCGGACAGAATCATGGAATTGGCCAATAAATTAAACTATTATTGCCATCAGAATCCGGTGTCCTAATCACTTGGCCCGGCCTCAGGTGTATAATGCAAAGCGTCGGATGCAGTGGTGTAAAGCACGTCGCCACTGGACTCTAGAGCAGTGGAGTGATGAATCACGCTTTTTCATCTGGCAATCTGATGGACGAATCTGGGTTTGAAGGTTGCCAGGAGAACGCTACATTTCGGACTGCATTGTGCCAAGTGTGAAATTTCATGGAGGAGGAATTATGATGTGGGGTTGTTTTTCAGGAGTTGGGCTTGGCCCCTAAGTTCTAGTGAAAGGAACTTTGAATCCTCCAGGATACCAAAACATTTTGGACAATTCTATGCTCCCAACATTGTGGGAACAGTTTGGAGCGGGCCCCTTCCTCTTCCAACATGACTGTGCACCAGTGCACAAAGCAAGGTCCATAAAGACATGGATGACAGAGTCTGGTGTGGATTAACTTGACTGGCCTGCACAGAGTCCTGACCCGAACCCGATAGAACACCTTTGGGATGAATTAGAACGGAGATTGAGAGCCAGGCTTTCTCGACCAACATCAGTGTGTGACCTCACCAATGCGCTTTTGGAAGAATGGTCAAAACTTCCAATAAACACACTCCCCAACCTTGTGGACAGCCTTCCCAGAAGAGTTGAAGCTGTAATAGCTGCAAAAAGTGGACCAACATCATATTGAACCCTATGGGTTAGGAATGCGATGGCACTTCAAGTTCATATGTGAGTGAAGGCAGGTGGCCAAATACTTTTGGCAACATAGTGTATCTACTATTACACACGGAAAGTTGTGGAAATTGATGCGATGCAGCAGCTCAATAGTGATCAAGGTGCCACTAAAAGTAATTGTCCAATGATGTATTGTATCAGTAAATGTAATAATTTTTGCATTTAATTAAAAGACATTTTATTCCCTGACACAAAAAGGACACACTATATACTACCGTTCAAAAGTTTGGGGTCACCCAAACAATTTTGTGGAATAGCCTTCATTTCTAAGAACAAGACTGTCGAGTTTCAGATGAAAGTTCTCTTTTTCTGGCCATTTTGAGCGTTTAATTGACCCCACAAATGTGATGCTCCAGAAACTCAATCTGCTGAAAGGAAGGTCAGTTTTGTAGCTTCTGTAACGAGCTAAACTGTTTTCCTATGTGTGAACATGATTGCACAAGGGTTTTCTAATCATCAATTAGCCTTCTGAGCCAATGAGCAAACACATTGTACCATTAGAACACTGGAGTGATAGTTGCTGGAAATGGGCCTCTATACACCTATGTAGATATTGCACCAAAAACCAGACATTTGCAGTTAGAATAGTCATTTACCACATTAGCAATGTATAGAGTGTATTTCTTTAAAGTTAAGACTAGTTTAAAGTTATCTTCATTGAAAAGTACAGTGCTTTTCCTTCAAAAATAAGGACATTTCAATGTGACCCCAAACTTTTGAACGGTAGTGTATGTTGGCAAAAGAAGTGCAAATCAGGTGTCCAAAGTGTCCATTTTCTTCCCACAGCAAAACATTTTTGGCCCTAAACGTGTTCTGAAAATTAAATGAATTCATTTTAATGAGGTAAATCAGATATAACACTAACAACGATGTGCTTTGTCACCTAAATACAAAAGTTAAGTAAATGTGTTTTTTTTTTAAATAATTCAGCATATTACAGTGTTTCCCATAAACTGCCAAGATACGTGGTTATGGGCGTGGCTATGGGCGTGGTCACCATGACATCATCGAGTAATTTGCATCATTTACTACAATGATATGATTTTCTCTAAAAAGGCTAAAAAAATGTATACTTACTAATTAATAATAACAGTTGTGTTTTAAACATTCATCCTTCCATCCATCAATCCATTTTACTATATAATTACAACACTTTGTGTACATATTTATATACAGATTTGAACAATAAGTTATTCACTGAAATATATTTATTAATCGTGGTTCTTACAAAAAATATATCTTATAAAACATAAAAGCTAAAATGTCTCTTAAAGCTCTGCCCCTTTAATTAGTGCATACTAAATAATTTAACTTTAGCCTACTACTACAACCATGTTATTTACCAGCAACATAAAGTGAAACAGAGGCAGAGGTGTCCTGCCACAGTCAGTAACAAATAAACAGAAAACAGTAGTGGTTAAATACAAATAAGGCAACAAGAGAAGTATCCTACACTTCTCTTTTGTAAAGTAAATCTGAACAGCCTATATGTGAATCTACATCAACTATATGATTTGCCTGAGAAGCTGGACAGGACACCAAAAAAAATAAAAATATAAATAAAAATTTAAAAAAAAATAAAAAAAAATATATATATATATATATGTTTTATTTTTTTATTTTTATTTGTGGCGGACGTAATTCTTTCGTGGCGGGCCGCCACAAATACATTAATGTGTGGGAAACACTGATATTAAATCGGTATTAACATCTTTAATGTACAAAATGTTTTAAAGTGGCCCCCACGCATTCTGTCACTTGTCAGTATGTAGCCCTCGGTGGAAAACGTTTGGACACTTTAACAGTATGAATGGCAAATAACAGGATTCTGGAAAATTAAAGCGGAAAATATATACACGATGTAAGTATATACAGTCGCGATCAAAAGGTTACATGCCCTTGTAAAGACATAATGTCATGGCTGTCTTGAGTTTCCAATACTTTCTACAACTCTTGTTTTTTTGAATTTTTGAAACAAAAATGCAGCTGTTTGGCCATAATACCAGGAACACCATTCCCACCGTCAAGCATGGTGGTGGTAATATTATGCTCTGGGCCTGTTTTGCTGCCAATGGAACTGGAGCTTTAAATGGGACAATTAAAAAGGAGGATTACCTCCAAATTCTTCAGGACAACCTAAAATCATCAGCCCGGAGGTTGGGTCTTGGGCACAGTTGGGTGTTCCAACAGGACAATGACCCCAAACTAAGGGTCTAACGGTACGTGTATTTGTATTGAACCGTTTTGGTACGGGAGGTTCGGTTCGGAACGGAGGTGCACCGAACGAGTTTCCACACGGACATATTAAGTAGCCACCGCACGTTGTGTAAACAATGCACAGCAAGGCACAACACACGGCATGCTAGCAACGACCGGGCTACGACAGCATGTAAAAGCCAGAGCTGGAAGACCCTCCTGCCTCTTTAAGATCTCCCGTTTGGGAACACTTGGGCTTCGCGGTGCGATACAACAATGGAGGACGAGAGGTGGACAACGTGAAAGCGGTTAGGGTATGCTTCTGGCAACACGTCAAACATGCTAACCCATTTGAAGCGGCACCACCCCCAAGTGAACATCGCTTCAACGAAGAGAAAGATGAACAAACAGCTCCCCACCGCATTCAAGCACTTCTATGGTGGAAGAACAATGAGCCCATATATTCTCTTACTGCCAAGTTAGCCAGGCACTACCTCGCCATACCTGCTACCTCCGTGCCCAGCGAAAGGGTATTTTCCATTTTCCACAGCTGGAGACATTGTAACTGCAAGCAAGTCTGCTCTTTCTACAGACAATGTGGATAAACTGATTTTTCTGGCAAAAAACATGAAGATTGAGTGAAAGTCACCAGGGTTAAAGGCTGGGGGGGGGGGGAAAAAAAGTTAATCTGAGGCTGAGTTGATTTGAAACTGTTTAATGCTGCACTTTTTATATGTAGAATAAAAGTTGTGTCATTTTATTTAATCCGAGCAACAACTTGAAGCAGTTTAATGTTGCACTTTATTTGTAGAAGTGTTGCACTTTATATGTAGAATGGTTTTGTTAAGAAACTAATTCTGAGCCTTATCTTATTTAGTTTTATTTTGTTTTTATTTTATATATGTTGACCGCATTAACCCTGGCAATGGACCCTGTGTGTATATGTATGTTATTGTTATCCTTAGCATTCATGACTGCCTGCTGTTGCACTGATCAGCCTAGTGGTGACTCACATCCATCACACACAGAGCTATTTCTATTTTGGGGCAGAATTATTATAGTGTTCCCAATGTTAAAAGGATAAAGCCATTGTTTACAAATTTGGTAAATAAATAAATAACCAGAAAATGTATATTTTGTTGTTTTCTTACTGTACCGAAAATTAACCGAACCGTGACCTCTACATCGAGGTATGTACCGAACCGAGATTTCTGTGTACCGTTACACCCGGAACCCCAAACACACGTCAAAAGTGGTAAAGGAATGGCTAAATCAGGCTAGAATTAAGATTTTGGAATGGCCTTCCCAAAGTCCTGATTTAAACGTTTGGACAATGCTGAAGAAACAAGTCCATGTCAGAAAACCAACAAATTTAGCTGAACTGCACCAATTTTGTCAAGAGGAGTGGTCAAAAATGTAACCAGAAGCTTGACAGAAGCTTGTGGATGGCTATCAAAAGCACTTTATTGCAGTGAAACTTGCCAAGGGACATGTAACCAAATATTAACATTTTGACCCAGCAGATTTGGTCACATTTTCAGTAGACTCATAATAAATTCATAAAAGAACCAAACTTCATGAATGTTTTTTGTGACCAACAAGTATGTGCTCCAATCACTCTATCACAAAAAATAAGAGTTGTAGAAATTATTGGCAACTCAATACAGCCATGACATTATGTTCTTTACAAGTGTATGTAAACTTTTGATCGCGACTGTATGTCATGTAGTAAGATTTATAATAACATGTAATATATGCATGATGTAAGTATATATGTAATGTAGTAACAGGGCCCTAAATTTGGACAAACTACCCAAAATGTGTTGCCAGGAGTGTCAGTTGGATAGACATTTTAAATCAGATTAATAACAATATGGATTCATCTGCATTATGGTCATTTTGACAGCACTAGTTATTATCTTTGCAAAGGAAGAATTTTTGATAGAGCTCACGAGTCCTGTGAGTGAATTTTAATAAGCCAATAAAGGGCAATATTTACAGCATCTCAGCAACTGTGGCCCACTGTTTATAATCCATTTTAATTCATTACTTGGGTGGTGTTGGCGATGCTTGAGGCCAGTTTGATTCCTCACCTCTGCATTCCAAACTGTTATTTTCGATGTTATTAGGAAACACGGCTCCCGTTCGCCAAACACTGCTCCCAAAATGGCGGCGCTCACCACGCCTGCCCTCCATTTTGTTCCATGGCTGGAATCGAGTTTGGAACCGGCACCTGACTTTTTGGACTGGTGTTCGCATTTGAAAATACCCCACTCTCCGTGCCCCCCCCTGCTGTTACCATGCTTCCCTCGCCGCTTTATTGGTCACCCAAACTAGTCGGACGCCAATAGGAGGACGGCCCATCACTTTAGGGTACCTCCCTCTCCACTTTGCTTCCAGGGGGCGTCCCGTGACCAGGAAATGGGGAGCAGAAGGAAGGGGGGGGGGGTGCACAGGCGCTGGCTCTCACCTCCACCAGATCCAGCACCAAACGGAAGACAGTCAGATTAACGCTTGCTCACAACATCCAAGTGGTGAAATTCAATGCATGATAATAAAAAATGCAATTATTTATAATGGGAGGGGGAATAAAGACAAAACGGCTCCAATGAATATTCATGACTATGTCTAAAACCACCCCCCGACCCCACCTCCCCGCCCAGCCCGGTCCTCGTCCTGCTGCTCCTCACTTCCTCTCCCCTCCATTGGGTGGCAACACTTGGTCAGGCACATGGTGAGACAGCTGTTGCAGGGCAACTTGGGCATCTGTGGTGCTAAGCAGAGAAGACGGGCTCATGTGGGGGCATGGCTGTGTGTATGTTGGGGGGGGGGGGGGGGGCTGCAGACTGCATTAAGATGGTGAGATGCTCCCCTCTAACTTGTCTAACCTCAGTGTGTTTGCATCCATTACATTAAAGTACTGGTTGGTACTTTCTCAAAAAAAAAAAGAACCCCAAAAAACGTAATGTGTCATAATAGTGTGAAATTAAGTTACCCTTTTCTACCAAATGCATGTAAATGCTCGCTATTTGTGAGGTTTATGTTCCAAGACTCCACACAAATTGTCTTGTATGTTCACTATTTTATTTAAGGACAAACTTGCAATAAGAAACATATGTTTATTGTACCGTAAGATTTTTAGTTAAAATAAAGCCAATAATGCTATTTTGTGTGGTCCCCTTTATTTAGAAAAGTATTGAAAAGTACCGAAAAGTATCGAAATAATTTTGGTACTGGTACCGGCACCAAAATATTGGTATCGGGACAACACTACTACAAAGAGGGTCTATTATTGTTTTTATGTAAGTCAAGGGGTATGTCTTGAGGACATTAGGTTGCTAGTGGATTATACTCACAAACTGTTGTTTTGGACCAGATTTTCCATGGAATTTTAAAACCAATTTCCAAAATACAAAACCATCCAAGTTCCTTGGGCCCTCTTGGTACATAAGTAGGCAGGCTTATTATTGATGATTATATATTTGATGATCTGCAAAGTAAAAACAATGTATATTATAACTGAAAGAGTTAAAAGCAAGAAACTGTAATCATAGCAGAGAGAGATTAAAGCGTGGATAAAAAGCAGCCCCCAAACTATGACGCCATACGGATATAACATAAGGATGGAGCGCCCCAATCGGTGCCTTTAACACTCAAACATTTGGTCACACACCTTAATTTATTCACACACACACAGACACATACACACTCTTCCACCCTCTGCATTTTCGGGCGTTTTCCCAGGGTTATTATCCCGCGCCAGGTGCCCCCACTACTCCCATCCATCTCCTCCCTCCATCCCTTGCCATTTCTGTCCCACTCAAAGCGCCAGCACAGCCCCACCTCGTGGTGCCAAGGTGGGCAGCCTCTGCCTTGGCGTTGCCGAGGCCGTCTGGTGCCCCAGATAGCTGTGGCAATGTGCGTGTGTGTGTGTGTGTGTGTGTGTATACGCACTAGTCCAGCACGGAACAGACCCAGCCAGCCCTTTAAACAGTGTCGAGGCTCCAGATGCTCAGAGAGACTTGGATTAACACAGGCGTTTGTATGCAGACACACGTGCACAAACACACACGCTTCACCCACGTATTGCATCGGAGAGTGTGGGTGAAGAAACACATGAAGACAACGAGCGCAGCGATAAGACGCTTCCATTCAACATTCATTGCACGACATTATCAAAATTCTGGATCATAAATATGAGACACAACAAGACACAACACAACGGAAATTCATAGATGGACCCTGCCAGCGTGTTTGGATGATGCATTGATGCCAGAGCAGCGTGCTGCCTCGTAGGGTAAATTTGGACTCGGACTACAAGGAAGGGGACCTCGGAGACGTGACACACACACACCCCGGTGGACACACACAAGCCCTTTAGCAGCATGCCACCACCCTCAGGGCATGAGAGGGCATGAATATCGAGCAAACACTCTGCTGGTGACATCGCTGGGACGGATCACATGCAATTACAAAAGCACTGAGAACACACGCCTCACACTACCTAGGCCCAAGTGCTGAAAAAAGTGTATCTGTTGGTTTGGTCTGCAAGGGATTTATATTGTTAAGGTTTTATCGGTACGATACCCTTATCAATGTTGGTATTTAGATTTCGATTTAGAAAAAAAAGTCAATTATGTGTGCAGTGTACGGTGAAGTGCAGTTACATCATCTTCTTGTAAAGAGCACACAGATCCATCACTGTGTTTCTATTCATTACAATTACACTAAGCTGGAAATAATATTTATATATGGCATGTCTGTGCAGAGCACATACCTTTGATATGATGTATCATATCACATTTACGAGTGTATGCGTTAGTATTATTAATTTACAACAACATTCTTTTTGTTTTGTTCCAGTGTCACAATTCCTAGGGATGTCCCGATCCGATATTGATATCGGAAATCAGTCCGATATTAGCCAAAAAAGTGAATATCGGATTTTATCGGACTGAATCTAAAAACTCCGATATAAGCGCTCCGATATAAGCTGTCCATTTACCGCTGCAGCACGTCTATAATAGGTGACTCTGGGTTGATCACACTCCAACACAGTAGGTGGCGGCAATGCCCCTTAATTAACGTTGGTGCCGGCCGCGGGAGAAGAGCGTCTCTGATCCAGCATGCACAGCCCACGTGATCACAACAACGACAACGCGTGTGCTTGCAGCAAAGTGTAGTGATGTCGGCCGTGTGGAAGTATTTTAACCTAAACTCGGACAAAGACGTTGCGCTAAATGCAACATTTGTCAGGCGCAAGTGTCCCGTGGAGGGACAGAACCGGGAAGGTTCAATACAAGCAACCTCATCGCACATTTGAAAAAACACCACAAAAAAGAACATGAGGATTTTCGCGAGAGCAGCAAGGCGAAGCAACCTCTGGCTCGCTTCAGCAACCCACGCTGGCCGAAAGCTTTGCAAGACGTGACAAACTACCACGGGACAGCAAAAAGGCAATGGCCATAACAGAAAAGATAGCCCAGTTTATTGTGCTTGATGACCAGCCCCTGTCGGTGGTGAGTAATGTCGGTTTAAACGCTTAATGGAGCACCTCGAACCTCGCTACATTATTCCTAGCTGCCACTACATTGTAGACACAGGAGCAGGCTGACAGCACAGCATGCCGAAATGCTTATCTTCTTAAAAAAAAATCTCCACATTATGCTCGGACTGCAGAAAGTGGAGAAGGAGGAAGAGGAGGAGTAGTAAGGGTAGTCAGCACTGACTGATTATTATTTATTTTATGCTCTTGTTATTAGAGTGATATGTTTATTGTGTTTACACTATTCTTCAGTGAAGACTAAGAGTAATTACTACATTGTTTTGGGCACAGTCAGTCAGTGAAACTGGAAACTGGAGCTGTGAACTCTTAACTTAGAGCAGTTGGACAGTGGACAATATTGTGTTGTTTTTGTCCCTGCCCACAGTTGTTTCCAACATATGCTGACAGTAAAAAAATAACTGAAGTGAACTTGAATTGTTTGCACTTTAAAACGTTTTTTTTTTTTTTTTATTGGATTTATTTAGGTTATTTTTCAGGGTCTTCTAATTTATTTTTAATTTATTCTATTCAATTGTATAATTATGTTGGTATTAGTGGTTATTTTGCACTTTAAATATAACATTTTGGTTTTATTGGATTTGTTGAGGTAATACTCTTATGTTGAAGGTTAAAATTTATGTAACCAATTGGTTAATAATCAGAATCAGAATCAGAATCAGACTAGCTTTATTGCCATTGTTTGAGAACGGGTTCACAAACTAGGAATTTTTCTTGGTGCAAACGTGCGACATAAAACACATATAACACATATTTGGTAATAAAAAGAGCTGTAACTGAGCTATCAGATAGACTTAGAAGGAATTTAAGGAATTCAAGGAGCTGCTGTTAGGAGTTATTGTTCATTTGCCTGATGGCCGAGGGGAAAAAACTGTTCAGGTGGCGGGAGGTGTGGGTCTGGATGGAGCGTAGTCTCCTGCCTGAGGGGAGAGGGGAGAATAGTGTGTGTCCAGGGTGAGAAGAGTCAGCTGTGATCCGACCCACACGCCTCCTGGTCCTGGAGGAGAACAAGTCCTGGAGGGATGGGAGCTTGCAGCCAATCACCTTCTCAGCAGCACGTACGATGCGCTGCAGTCTATTCTTATCCTGGACTGTGGCGCCGGGGAACCACACTGTGATGGAGGAGGTCAGGATGGACTCTATGATGGCTGAGTAAAACTGCACCAGGATCTCGGTCGGCACCTTAAGTTTCCTCAGCTGCCGCAGGAAGTACATCCTCTGCTGGGCCTTCTTGATGAGGGAGCTGATGGTTGTCTCCCATTTGAGGTCTTGGGTGATGGTGGTGCCCAAGAAACGGAAGGAGTCCACAATTTCATTTCATTTTTTCATTTCATTTTTATTTATCTCCTTCGTTGATGTGCATCTTTGATAGACAATTATAACACAATTATTCAGTTACACCGTTACACACCAATGCCTGAGAAGGAGCAGGATGAAGAAAACTCTTATATTTTCCTGCCCCCTTCACATAATACATAGTCTTACTTAATGATATGTGAACCAACAATTACATCCAAATATAACGAAAACAAAACAAAACAAAACAAAAAAAACACAAGTGCAAAACTTCATGAAGTACAAACCGAACAAAAAAACAAAAGAAGTAATATACACCTCACGGGATGATACCAAACAAATACAAAACCAGGCAAAAAACAAGTAAATTAATAAATATAAAGCAAAATGTAAACACTTATGGCTGTCCATATGATTTTATTGTTCTGTCTTTATATATTTTTTTCAATTGGAATATATTTTTACAATCTTTTATCTCATTATAAAGAGAATTCCATAGTTTAACCCCCACCACTGATATACACATTTGTTTTAAAGTTGTCCTTGAATACTGATGTTGGAAATGACCTTTTCTTCTATGCTCTTCATTCTCAGAAGTGATGACAAACATTTTTTGTAAATTTGCTGGTAATGTTTTGCTTTTAGCCTTAAACATGACACATAATGTCTGTAACTTTACTAGCTCCTGTAATTTCAATAAACCTGAATTAATGAATAATATGTTAGTGTGTTCTAAGTAATCTACTTTATGAATAATCCTTATAGCTCTTTTCTGTAGTTGATACAATGCCTTTATGTTACTCTTATATGTGTTCCCCCACACTTCCACACAGTAGCTGATATATGGCAATATAAGTGCACAATACAATATGCGCATTGCCCTATAATCTAACACATATTTTACCTTATTTAATATAAAAATACTCTTAGACATCTTTTTCCGTACATGTGCAATATGAGATTTCCATGTCAGACCGTCATCCAGTATCACTCCTAAAAATCTAAGTTCAGAAACCCTTTCAATATCAATTCCATTTATTGACAATTTGATCGTTTTCTCCCTTTTCCTCTTACAAGAAATCATGAACTTTGTTTTTTCTACATTTAATGATAATTTATTGGCATCAAACCATCTCTTAAGTTTAATCATTTCCTGTTCAATAATTTTTGATAATGCTTTTAAGTCGTGTCCCGAACTATAAAAGTTGGTGTCGTCCGCAAATAATACACATTTCAATAACTTTGATACCTCACATATATCATTAATATATAAAATAAACAATTTTGGTCCCAAAACCGAACCTTGTGGAATTCCACATTCAATCCTCATTTGTTCAGATGGGGACGGGGGTGGGAGAGTCAATCAGGGTGAGGGGGGATGGTGGGGCTGTGACATTCCTGAAGTCCATGATCATCTCCACTGTTTTCTGGGCGTTCAGCTCCAGGTTGTTGAGGCTGCACCAGGACGTCAGCCGGTCCACCTCTCTCCTGTAGGCGGACTCATCGCCATTCGAGATGAGCCCGATGAGGGTGGTGTAATCCGCAAACTTGAGCAGTTTTACGGATTGGTGACTGGAGGTGCAGCAGTTTGTATACAGGGAGAAGAGCCAGGGGGAGAGTACACAGCCCTGAAGAGTACCAGTGTTTGTGGTTCGACTGTCCGAGACAATCTTCCCCAGCCGTATGTGCTGTCTTCGGTCTGTCAGGAAGTCATTAATCCAACTGCAGAGGGAGTCGGACAGGCTGAGCTGGTAGAGCTTTTCTCGTAGCAGTCCAGGGAGGATGGTGTTGAAGGCAGAGCTGAAGTCCACAAACAGGATCCTAGCGTAGGTTCCTGGGGAGTCCAGATGCTCCAGGATGAAGTGGAGGGCCAGGTTCACTGCATCATCCACAGACCTGTTGGCTCTGTAGGCGAACTGCAGTGGGTCCAGGAAGGGGGCGGTGATGTCCTTGAGGTGGGGCAGGACCAAGCGCTCAAAGGACATCATGACCACAGACGTCAGCGCGACCGGCCTGTAGTCACTTAGTCCTGTGATCCGTGCTTTCTTGGTAGAGGTCTTAAAGCAGGACGGCACGCGGCATAGCTCCAGAGAGGTGTTAAAAATGTCAGTGAAGACAGGAGCCAGCTGGTCCGCACAGTGTCTGAGAGTGGAGGGGGAGACACCATCCGGCCCGGGGGCCTTCCGCGTATTCAGCTTCAAGAACTGCCGGCGTACATCCTCTTCTTTGATGGAGAGGGTCTTTACAGTCTTATGATGTTTTTGGAGTCCTGTGATGTCATTGGAGTTCTTTGAGTCCTTTAACTCCTTTAATGAAGTGCTGGCATTGGTGGGGAGGGTGATGGTGGGGGGAGCATGGCTTTGATGAGCTGAGGGCCGTTCATGACGACAGTAATGTGTGTTGAGGCCCTGAGCGCTCGCTCAGGGCCCGGGGTGTTTTGGGCTTATAGTTTGTAAGGGCCCTTAGACCTCTCCAAACTGCCGCAGAATCATTGGAGCGGAACTGTTCCTGTAGACGGTTAGAGTACACAGATTTAGCTATCTCCACTTCCCTGGTGAAGTGGTACTTCGCTTCTCTGTATGTACTTCGGTCCCCGCTTCTCCACGCAGCCTCTTTCTTCTTGCGCAGCTGTCGGAGCTTGGGTGTGAACCAGGGCTTGTAGTTGTTATAACAAACCCTGGTGCACGTTGGAATGATGCGCGCCTCATTGAACTGTATGTATGAGGTCACAGTGTCCGTATACTCGTCCAGATTGTTCGTGGCCGCTCCAATTGCCTCCCAGTCTGTCGTTTCCCAACAAGCACGCAACTCGTCCACAGACTCGGCGGTGAAACACTTAATGTTCCTCATAACAGGTTTAGCCAGTTTCAGTCTCTGTCTGTATGAAGGGATTAAGTGCACCATCACGTGATCTGATAGTCCAAGAGCAGCGCGCGGGACTGCATGAAAAGCCTTGCTCAATGTAGTGTAGCAGTGATCCAGCGTGTTCTCCTCTCTGGTCGGGCATTTGATAAACTGTCTATACTTTGGTAATTCCTGGTTTAAATTTCCCTTGTTAAAGTCACCAAGCACGATAACAAGAGAGTCAGAAAAAGACCGTTCCACATGTAAGATCTGTCCTGCGAGCGCCGGGCTGGATGTAAACAGCCACGAGAATGAATGAAACAATCTCACGCGGTGATTAGAAGGGCTTAGTGTGGATGAAGAAATATTCCAGAGAAGAAGAACAGTGTCTAGAAATCACTGTCACGTCTGTACACCAGCTATTGTTGATAAAGAAGCAGAGTCCACCGCCTCTTTTTTTGCCAGAGAGCGCCGCGTCTCGGTCCGCACGGAGAAGATGAAAGCCCTCCAGTTGAAGCGCGCTGTCCGGGACACTTGCGCTCAGCCAAGTCTCCGTGAAGCACAACACACAGGATGAGGAGAAGTCCTTGTTCCTTCTCATCAGCAACGCTAGCTCGTCCATCTTGTTGGCAAGTGAGCGGACGTTGGAGAGGAAGATGCCTGGTAGAGGCGTGCGTAATCCCCGTCCGCGAAGACGGACAAGTGCGCCCGCTCTCTTTCCTCTTCGATGCGGTTTCCCTCTTTTGATCACAGAATGGACCAAATCCGCAACTGCCGCTAAGATGACTGGTAACAAGTCCATAGGGATGATGGATCTGATGTTCAGTAGCTCTTCACGGGTGTAAGAGCACCCGGAAACACAATTTACGTACAAAAACAAACAAAATAGAGCGCACGAGAGCACCGAGGCAGCCTTCATCGGCGCCATGATGATGACGTATAATAAATGGGTCAGTTTTTCCTATACCTACTGTTGCTGACTATTGTTTTCTGTTTTAACACTACAACATCAGTAACAGTAACATCACTTTATCAAGCCTTTTCTAACATTCCACACAACAAAATAAGGAATAAATATATGTATGATTCGTGCCTATATCGTATCGTATTGATATCGGTATCGGCCAATACTCAAGGCTACAATATCGGTATCGTATCGGAAGTGAAAAAGTTGTATCGGGACATCCCTAACAATTTCCTTAGTAAACTCACTAAGACGTCACAGTGGAATGTTTGAGTCTATTTAGCTGATGTGGGTCGGATCTCACCCCGGACACAAACTATTCTCCCCTCTCCCCTCAGGCAGGAGACTACGGTCCATCCAGACCCACACCTCCCGCCACCTGAACAGTTTTTTCCCCTCGGCCATTATATGTTTTATGTTGCACGATTGCACCAAGAAAAATTCCTAGTTTGTAAACCCGTTCTCAAACAATGGCAATAAAAACTATTCTGATTCTGATTCTGATTCTGGTTGGAGAGCTAGCTACCGTAGCTAGAGGGCCCGTGGCGATGACTTATGTTTTGTTTGATCATCCGTTTTACTGCTGTGTTACGGGCAACATTTGGTAACAATTAAGGTATGTAAATAGAAATGTACAGACTCTTTCTGTGTAAATATTTAATTTCGTAAAGTATATGTCTTCGGGTTATTGTCCAATGCGGCTAATATATGGAAAAATATTTTTTCCTTCTAAAATTTTGTGGACAATTATTTAGTCCGAAAAATACGGTATATTTCAGCTGTATAAAAGTACATCCATTTCGCAGACATGTGGCCTCTGCTCCTGATAAACCTGTGCGAATTGCTTACATTCAACTCGCGGCCTTTGGCCCACCGAACATCCCCCAAAGAGGCTTGATAAAACCATTAAAACGAGGGTTGACCATGCATGCAGCACTCCTGCACGAGGCAACAGTGAGACATACTGTATATGGCACAGTAAAGCAGCAGTGTGGTAAGGAGAATAATACTTCACATTCAACCTAAAAAAAAAAAATCAAAAGAAATTGCAAAAATCTGACTTTTAACAACGACTGGACAACAAAGTATAATTGTTCTCGAGTCATTGTTTCCTGGCGGACCTTTTAAGCGACGGACACGTTGATCCAGACAAACAGCAACAATGGTAGAAATCTTGGCGTGTAAGCTTCATTACTAAACTTGGTCAAACATTAGTAAGTAGATATTGTGCATAACGATATTTAGATTGTTTTGTATTGAAATTGCTGACTTCATGATGTATTTTGTATTTGTGGTTGTGTTTTCTTGTCTGAGAGTAACGATCAAACCTTGTTTAATACATGTAGTGCTAAGTTTGACCGGTTGAGGGTGACATCCCCAATAGTGATAAGTCACATACACTGTTTGGTGTGTAAATGTTGTGTAATTTCTATATGTGTAGGGATGATACTCGAAACCGGTTTTCCCGGTTGTTCGATAAGAAAAGAACCGAGTCCTCGGACTCGAATCCCTTTTTGAGAACCGGTACCCGTTGTCGAGACCACTATAGTAAAGAAAAAGAGTTGGTTCTTTATTCGAATCCCTCGGAACGAATCCCGTCCCGACCAGAAATGCTCCGTGTGACATCACAAGAAATGACGTCACGTAGCTCAGTCATTAGGCGCAGATAGGGAAAGCAGGAAAAAAATGGACGAGAAAAAGCGCTCCAAGGTGTAATAAAGTTCAAAACAAAAAGGTATAATCCAATGAATAACTTTACTGAGAAATTTGAGCAGGGTAAAAACACATGACGAACACTTTTACGACCACCGGAAACATAGCAACAAGGCTAGCAACGCACCTCCTTTACGGCAGCTGTCGCAACGTTCTTAAAGCAACCGCAGCACATACATACATGACATCTCCCTTTTTTAACTTTTGTTTTTCTTTACTTGTAAACAAAACAAAATCACACTGTATATGTGTTGTCTATCTAATTATAAATAATGCAGACGAGGCGTGTTGACTGAGTTCTTGACGTTTACTTTCACAGCGTGCTCATAACCTCATTCTTAGCTGCCGGGTGACGATATGCAACAACACTTTTCGGGGCTACCGCGCATGCTCGTCACTCCCGTTGCATGCTGGGTAGTGTAGTTGTTATATTCCCTAGCTCATAACATCTTTCCCCCTATAAAGAAATAATGTTAACTCAATAAAGTGTATTTCTTTTTTTAGCTTTAACTTTTCATTTTTTAGCATTGTAACCACATTTGCAAAGAACCTTTCTCTTCATATAATTTTCTTTCAATAAAGAAATAAAGTGCAAAAATGTCAAAGCATCATAACAAACAGTTATGTCAAATAGCAGCAGAAGTGCACTTTTTTGAGAGTTGTATTATTTTCAGTTTTGTGCCCTAGGGACTGATATTATTATTTATACACCTATAGTGATCACAGAGACAGGTTGTTTTTGTGTTACTGTATATATTTGTTTTTCTGAAAAATCCCCCTTAATATACTTTGGGTAACAACAGTCAATATTTATTTATTTTATTTTATTTTTTTAGGGGGGTAACAGTCAATATTTATTTATTTATTAGATTTAATGGTTTTCTTATATAATAAAAGTGAGCTTTTGTTAAACCAAATATTGTGTGTTTTTTTCCATATACAACAACCTATCTGGACTCGATAAGAGAATCGATAAGGAATCGGTTCGATAAGAGGATTCGATAATAGGCTCGAACTCGATCATTTCTTATCAAACATCATCCCTATATATGTGTAAACAATTGTAGTCTATTGTGTGAATATATTAACACTAAACCTTCTGTTTTATTTATGTAAAACACACAATGGACAATATATATGTAAACTACACAAAGGATGCTATAGTTTTGTTATGTTTATATTTTCAGACTTACAAACCTAAGTGAAGGAAGAAGTGTAAAGAAATAAATCCTCAAAAAAACCTGGAGCTTCTTTTTTTCATACTGTTAACTAGCTGCACACGCTGGAAACGAGTAGAGAGGGCAGAACGAATAATTTATTGATAGTGCAGTGTGAATGCTGAAGTGTTTACTTTGCAATTAAGTAAACGCAGTTTCAAAGAAATATAACCTGCAGAGGCACTTTCTGATGAAACATCCACATTTCGATGTCCGGCCCCTAATCTCTTGGGCTCTTGAAACTGCAGCCATCTTCATTATGTAGTTGAATAGCTCTGGCTTACGTCATCACAACATCCTGTTACGACAGTGCTGTTTCAGTGATCAAAGTATTTTTGGCTGCCAAGTTTTGGTGCATCACTAATCAATAGTGCGCAAATAATAGGCTGTACAGCAGGGGTGTCAAAGTCAAATGGACGGAGGGCCAAATAAAAAATTTAGCTACAAGCCGAGGGCCGGACTGTTCGAATGTTCATTGAAAAATTTTTAAATGACGCATATAGTCTAGTGAACCTAATTGAACCTACTGAAAACCTAACAAATATATTCCAATATGATCAGATAAATAAAGCAATATTTTCTTATGGCTCTGTCAGTAATCTTTAATTTTCAACAGACACAAAAGACAAATTTCCTTTATATAAAAATCCCCATAACATGAACATTAAATGAAAGAAACCGGTATTCAAGGCACCATCAGTAGCCTATATTTTCTATTTTAGCAAAAGTGGGCTAAATTTACTTCAAAGAAAAAAACAATAATAGCAATTTTCTATCATCCACTCAACTGAAATATTTTTAAAATATAATTAAATTGAAATACAATAAAATAAAGTGCAAAAATCTATAAATCAAAAACAACACTTTGTTTAAGGAGAAGTAACATGCAGTGAAAACAAATATTAAACTTTAACTTTTAAACTTGAATTGAGTAAAAACTCTAAATATGTGATTGCACAGTAATGTTCACATTAAACCCCCCTCCTCCCTCCGTGGGAGGGAGGCGAGTTGGGTGCCCGAAACCCCCCGCTGGTTTCGGCCCGCCCCTTGGCGCGCGTGGCACAGCGGGCTCCGCGACCCGACGGCTGGCCCTCGTGGCTTGACGGCGGGCGCGTCCCGACGGGCCGCGCGTAGGGGTCAAACGCAGAAGTCTCAGGGCCTCGTGGTGAGGGGGTGGCCTGCGGGTTTCGGCCCGCTTGACCCCCCCGCTCCGCTTGGCGCGCGCGGCACATGACGGGTTCCGCCACCGACGCTCGGGCTGCAGCCCGACGGTGGTGCGGGCCCGGCGGTGACGCGCGGTTTGGGGAAACAAAGCAGAAGTCTCAGGGCCTCGGGGCCGGGTTTCGGCCCGCCCCCTTGGCGCGCGTGGCACGGCGGGCTCCGCGACTGACGGCCGGGCTGCAGCCCTTCGGCCGGCAGGCGCGTCCCGGCGGGCCGCTCGCCCCCTTTCGGAACCTTGGACCGGCATCCGCTTGGTGCGTGTAAAAGATCTGCGGTCTGCGGGCCGGTTCTAATAATAAATCAAGATCATCCCAAGGGCCGTAAAAAACCTTCTCGCGGGCCGGATATGGCCCGCGGGCCTTGACTCTGACATATGTGCTGTACAGTATCTCCCCATTCATGCTGTAACAACCTGCTGGTGTAATCTTTTATGTTTGTGTGGTTTTGATTGGTTGTTCATTGTTCCCATGATCGCGAACATACCGTGCCTGAAAGGAGAATGACGGAGAATGAGAAAGTGTTGTTGTATGTCTGGAGACAAACAACAACACTTGGAGTTGGGCCTCTTAGAATAAGATTGGCAATAAGTGTTAAAAAGAGCATCTGACTATGTGTGACTTCTTCTGGGTGCTACAATACATCATACTACTTTAATTTGTGTTAACATAAAAAAAACTAATTTTTAAGGTGTGGCATCTTTTATTTTGAACAATTACCTAAAGGGGAACCGCTAAATAGATAACTTGTATAAAGGACTACAGTAAAAACCTCAGCTAAGGCAGAAAATCATAAATCTCAATACCGAAATGTAAATAATTGGCCCTTGTTTTTGTGATAAACAAAAGCACTTTACCATTCTCCACAAAAGCCAATTACATTATTTTTCAATAGGGCGCACCGGATTATGAGGCACACTGCCGATGAGTGAGTCTGTTCAGGTCTATTTTCATACAAAAGGCAAACTCTATCACAAGGTGCATTTTAAAGGGTCATTTTATAACTTTTTTTCTCAATTTAAAACACTTCCTTGTTGTCTACATAACATGTAATGGTGGTTCTTTGGTAAAAAATGTTGCATAGATTATGTTTCACAGACCATCTTTAAGCTGCTTTCTGACCGTCTCTTCAGGATGAGCCGTTTTGTGGACGGTCTTAATTGCGTGGCTCTACTTCGACAGTGTCTTCTCTCCATTATCTTTGTTGTATCGGTAGTTTTTAGCGCTGCCGTAGCGAGTCTACTGACAGATATAAGTTAGAACTGTACTGTACTTTGTATTAGAAATAGCAACAGCGGTCAATGAATGCCCCACAACAAGAGGATAGAGAAAAGGAAGGAGCTTATTGACTACGGTGTGGACACGTTCAAATGTTCGGTGCTTATGCACATCCCAAATACACAAAAGCAGTATTCTTGGGCCGATATTCGATAAGTCAATTAACCGACGATAAATACAAGTTTATTACATTTAGAAGTATATACATGCACAGTGTTTCCCATAAACTGCCAAGATACCTGTGGCGGTGGGGGCGTGGCTATGGGCGTGGTCGCCATGACATCATCGAGTAATTTGCATAATTTACTACAATGATATGATTTTCTCTAAAAAGGCTCAAAATATGTATACTTACTAATTAATAATAACAGTTTTGTTTTAAACGTCCATCCATCCATCCATCCATCCATCCATCCATCCATCCATTTTACAATATAATTACAACACTTTATGTACATATTTATATACAAATTTGAACAATAAGTTATTCACTGAAATATATTTATTAATTGTGGTTCTTACAAAAAATATATCTTATAAAATATAAAAGCTAAAATGTCTCTTAAAGCTCTGCCCCTTTAATGAGTACATACTAAATAATTTAACTTTAGCCTACTACTACAACCATAGTATTTACCAGCAACATAAAGTGAAACAGAGGCAGAGGTGTCCTGCCACAGTCAGTAAAAAATAAACAGAAAACAGTAGTGGTGGTAGATAGACACAAAGCTTCATCAAACATCTGATCTACTGAACAAAGAGCTCCAAAAATCTTGATCCTACACTTCTCTTTTGTAAAGTAAATCTGAACAGCCGATATGGGCATCTACATCAACTATATGATTTGCCTGAGAAGCTGGACAGGACAAAAAATAAATAAAATAAAAATAAATTTAAAAAAAATAAATAAATAAAATTCCAGAAAAATCTATTTGTGGCGGCCTTAATTCTTTCGTGGCGGGCCGCCACAAATAAATGAATGTGTGGGAAACACTGCAGCCGTAACGCTCCGCGTTCCATCAAGCGGTGCGGCTTCACAGCTTACCAAAGTCGTACTAAAACATTTTTAAAGATTTTTGAGCGACGTGTGTAATGTTTTATATTCTCAGTGAAACATCAAAGTTTTGGTGTTGCTTGCTTACCTGTACCTGCTCGCCTCATTTAACAAACAGGCGTAAACCTGCGATCCACAAGTATCTTTTTTGAGTGACTGCCATCTACTGGTCACACTTATCATTACACCATGTACCACATAAAATTGCTTCGAAGTCGGTAAGCACAACCAGAATTAAAGGCTAACCGGGTTATAAGGCGCACTGTCGATTTTTTAAGTGCGCCTTATAGTCTGAAAAATATGGTAGGTTTTTTTTTTTTTACTTGTCTTTTTGTCTGCAGGATGATACAGAAATGTTGTACCAAGATGAAACTATCTGCAATACAAGTCCTGCAGGTGCACCCCAAATAAGCAGGAAAACTAAATCACTCACAAGACCTCCACCTTTATGTGACATTGACCTCTCTTGATCAGTCACAAATGATAAATACATTTCAAAAATCCTGGATGTGGACATTTATTAATTTAGTGGACATCGGATGAATAGTTCCATAGCTGTAATCCTTCATACAAACAATTAGATACACGCTCAGTGGAGCGTAGACCTCTGCCAAGGCCAAACACCTGTGTCCTGCAGGTGGAGTTTCCCCACTGATGAATGAAAAATTCAAACATGAAACATTTCCTGGGTAGTGTGAAAATGTTTTTGTCACCAACTGTTTTGGAGTTACGCTTGTCACGACCCTGAATGTGAAAAAATATATATATGAGGTCCTCTGTTGGTGGAGATAGTAAATAACTAAACCCGCATTCATAAAAAGATTAGTTGCTTCCTTGGGGCTTGGCGGAGGTAATACCACGTGAATGGAAAACGCTGGGAGTCCCCTGCAAACTAGCAAAGGCAACAGACTGCTAATTACAAGCATGCAAGCATGTGTCCAAGTGTGTGAAAAAGAGAATGCTAGTCTTCTCATGCTCTCCTTCTTGCTGAGAGTACTTGTGGTGCCAGTTATGGAGTGTTTGCCATAGCAGGGTGCTACCTTGGCACGGTGCCCTAATATAGGGGGAATTAAAAAGCACTAGACAGCCCCTTTTGTGGGACAGTGCGCCCGCTTTAATCTCCCCACGCCTCAGTAGGCACCCACAGCACCAGGAGTGGGCACCATGCCCACATGACCCCAGGCAATATGGAAATTGCCACCAAAAAAAATCCTAACTAAACTCCGAGCCCTGTCCATGGGCGCACGGTGTACGCAGTAGACACGGACACAAGGAACACCCCGACTCTTTAACACGCACACCTACACAACCAACCTCTATTTAAGAACAAAGACAAAGTAGGGTTGTATGGTATACCAGTATTATTATAGTACCGCGATACTAATGAATCATATTCGGTACTATACAGCCTCTGAAAAGTACCGGTCCGCCACCCCCCCACGCCCCGTTGTCGTCACGTCATGTCATTGCTGGTTTACGAGCAGACGAGCATGTTCGGCAGCACACAATCACGGAGTACTTACAAGCAGGCACAGTGTGGAGACAGAAAAGGGAGAACGGACGCATTTTGGCTTAAAATCTAACGATAAAGGTGAAGTTATAACACTGAAACACCCTCAGGAAGAGGTGCTTTAAAACATGGCTAGCTAGCTAGCGGCTAAAGTCCAGCCGCTGTCGGCAGTGTTTTAGCTACTTCTAAATCACTAATCCTGGTCTCCATAGCGACAAATAAAGTACGTTTCTTACAAGTATCATCCCTGCAGGACGAGGAATAGCTAAACATGCTTCACTACACACCGTAGCTCACCGGCGTCAAAATGTAACGCCATTGGTGGATCTACACCTGACATCCACTGTAATGATACCAAGTACAGGAGCGATACTACTATGATTACGTCAATATTTTTTGGCATCACAACAACATCTTTCGTTTTTTTTTAATGTATATTATGTTCATAAACTCAGGAAATATGTCCCTGGACACATGAGGACTTTGAATATGACCAATGTATGATCCTGTAACGACTTGGTATCGGATTTGTAGTATCATCCAAAACTAATGTAAAGTATCCAAACAACAGAAGAATAAATGATTATTACATTTTAACAGAAGTGTAGATAGAACATGTTAAAAGAGAAAGTAAGCAGATATTAACAGTAAATGAACAAGTAGATTAATAATTAATTTTCTACCACTTGTCCTAAATAATTTTGACAAAATAATAGAATGGAAAATGACACAATATGTTACTGCATATGTCAGCAGACTAATTAGGAGCCTTTGTTTGTTTACTTACTAATAAAAGACAAGTTGTCTTGTATGTTCACTTTTTTATTTAAGGACAAACTTGCAATTAGAAACATATGTTTAATGTACACTAAGATTTTTTGTTAAAATAAATCCAATAATGCAATTTTTTGTGGTCCCCTTTATTTAGAAAAGTACCGAAAAGTATAGACATTTTTTTTAGTGCCGGTACCAAAATATTGGTATCGAGACAACACTAAGACAAAGTCATGTCAGGGCTGCTTAAAAACGCAGAAGGATGAACGACGAGGTAGGACATTCTGCGGTCGCTTTTGCGTAATTTTTTATATGCCACAACAAGATTACAGATGGAGGTGGGACCCCCAGCAAGACCCGCCGCTCGTTGAGAAGAGCAATATTTGCTTTCGTGTCAGTCTCCAAAAGTTTCCTAATTAGACATTGCCTATTTTACAAAGAAAATCTATGTTGGGGAAGAAAAAAGGGTGTCATTTTGCATGTATATTGGTGTTTATTTTGATTGGTTGCATTGTTTATTCTAAATGTGTTAACTTTCTGTCATTGTTGTTGTTCGCACTGTAAGTGGGTTGATTGTGTTTGGTTCAAATGGTGACCTTCTTTTATTTTGTGCAATGTCATTGCTAGCCCCTAGTGTATTTGTGTCTGTCCAAATGTGTTTGTGGTGGGCGGCCACAGTTAAATTAATAAATAAGACAATAAAAAAATACTGTAGGTTTGACTGATCGTCGACTACGGTCAAAAGCTAAAGGATCAGATTCGACTATGAAAATGAGAGACAACAACACACATCTTTTTTTTTTTTTTACGATTTTAAAGATGATAAAAAACGTTTGAAAGATGCAGCTTATGGGAGTCACTGTTATAGCCTTCAAAGTCCTCTAAAACAACTTTAAAAAAAAACTCCAGCAATGTTTTATATACATAGTGCAAGTATACAGGTATATAATGTATATTTATATAATGTAGTAACAGACACCTGCATAACAATATGTAATATGTTCAATATGTACCGTGTTTTGATTGTTTTAATCATTTCCGAGACTGATTTCTTTAGCGCATTGATTTCTGTTTCCATAGCAGGGCACGTCTGATTGGAATTGAAATAAATAATAAAATCAATCAATGATCTTGAAGTATCAATATCAGCATTGGTCTGGCCAATACTGCCCCTGTAAATACTTGGTATTGAATCAAAACCCAGATTTGTAGTATCGCCCAAAACTAATGTAAATTATCCAAACAACAGAAGAATAAGTGCTTATTAGATTTTAACAGAATTATAGATAGAGCATGTCATGACAGAAAGTAACCAGATATTAACAGTAAATTAGCTAGTTCATTAAAAATAGTTTTGATAAAATAATACAACTGGAAATTACCCAATATGTCACTGCATACGTCAGCAGCCAAATTAGGGGAATTTGGAAACTCTTTTAAAATGGTTATGTTGTCATTAATATTCCAAACAATATAATGTGATACAGTACATGTCGTTATCACAGAAGGGGAGGCTGCAATATATATTGCGATATAGATCATTGTCATATTATTTTATTAAATATAATACTATTTTATTATACATAGTGTGAATGTTGTCTGTCTATCTGTGTTGGCCCTGCGATGAGGTGGCGACTTGTCCAGTGTGTACCCCGCCTTCCGCCCGAATGCAGCTGAGATAGGCTCCAGCACCCCCCGCGACCCTGAAAGGGACAAGCGGTAGAAAATGGATGGATGGATGGATATACATATTTTATTTTATTTATTTTTTTAGGCCATATCACACAGTTTATCAAACCTTTTCCTCACACTGTTTGTTGAATATATTCCTTCAATTGGAAAATGTGCTGCATAAAAATCTATTGAAAGTTAACAAAAAAGCTTGCGTTCCAATCTATAGTATGTTACACTGGTTGTTTCACGTTTTATACTTTAGACATAGTTTGTTAACTTTGTCATGCACAGTCTAGGGGTTTAGTTCTTAGGTGCTTCTAACTGCATGCTATTGCTTGGATTTACATGTCCGACTCACGCCCGGTTCATGAAATGTGTGCGCTGGTCAAGCCAGCGTCTGTTCTCAATGGGTACTAGGCGCAGGGATGTAAGCTTAGCTTTTTCACTTGTAGCACCGCTGTTACTAAATGAAAAAAAATAGTAGCACAGAAAACATTTTGTAGCACAAAAACATTTTTTGTAGTAATATGAAGGTTCTCAAATAACACAATGTCATTATTAACACTGAACGTACATGTGTACTCATACATATAAACACAATGCCATTATAATGCCTACTGTAACGTTCAATTACACACAGAGCACATTCCTAAACTGTGCTAGGCTGGGCGATATGGATTAAAACTCGTATCCTGATATAGTTTGACCCATGAACTAACCCATACATGAAAATATCCTAAATTTCTCCACCATGCCTGGATTTTAAATTTTCGGGACTGATGGGGATCCCAAATACACAAAAACAGGTTTCAACAAGTAAGAAAAGTAGGTTTTGCATTATAGGATCCCAATTTAAGAGGTGTTTTGAGATAGACAAAAAAAACCAAAAAAAAAACCTGGAAATAATATAAGAAAAGTCAAATATAATGAAGTGAAGTGAATTATATTTATATAGCGCTTTTCTCTAGTGACTCAAAGCGCTTTACATAGTGAAAACCCAATATCTAAGTTACATTTAAACCAGTGTGGGTGACCCTGGGAGCAGGTGGGTAAAGTGTCTTGCCCAAGGACACAACGGCAGTGACTAGGATGGCGGAAGCGGGGATCGAACCTGCAACCCTCAGGTTGATGGCACGGCCACTCTACCAACCGAGCTATACCGCCCAATAATCTCCAATGTTCTTTAAAAAAACATTTAGCTATGCTCAATTCTTCAGCTAACAAAAACACAAAAGAACAAAATGTGAAATAAAGTGCCCTGGTTTAAGAGGACATGTTTAAACGTCAGCAGCAACATGAAAATAATTGACTTTTAACAATGGTGTTTTATAGGTAAACATTATTATAGGTAATATAAACAAAGATTTTAGCCAGGAACACCAACCTGCCAACTGCTTCATGATGATGTGTGACAGGCTGTGTTCTAAAATTACTTTAAAAAAGTTATTAATTATGGTTACTTGTTACTTTGCCAAACAAGTAATTGAACTGTTTTTGTTAGCTTAGCAGGCTAGCAGCGGCAGTTTGTTGGCTCTGACGGCAGCTCTTTCATTGGTTTGTGTTACCTCTGCCTAATAAATAGATTGAATGTCTTCCATGGTTGTACGTTCTTGTCAATCAATATATTTATTGTTCAATATTGCCTCTGTTGTAATTATATTGCATGTTTGAAATAAAGTGAAACTAACTAACCCTGGTAGTTACATGCGCGCAGTGCAGTTAGTGCCATGTTTTAAGGTGGTGAAAAAAACGTCTTTAACTGACCAGTTCCTCCAACTAAGACTTTGTTTATTTTGTGTTGTGAGCAACTGGAGCCCCGCTCCCCTCGATACATGGAGGAGGAGGAGAAGGTAAGCACATGCGCGCGCAGACACACACGCACACACACACACACACACACACATATCTGCAGTGCACACAGAGTGATCAATACGTGTCAATCATTTTCACAATCACGGTCCATTTGGTTATGGTTTAAGTTTACACGGATAGGCGAAAATTATCAACTTTAGATGGATTTATTTTGGGAACAAAATGCAAAGAAGGTGTTCAAATCTGTGTTCGCACGTGTGCTTCTCCCCCCCCCCCCCCCCCCAAAACTCGTACAACCTATTTTGAGTCGCAGTTGTAACTAAAATGCTCGCACTGTACATTGATGATTAGGCACCGATAAGCCTTTCTCAAAAAAAAAATGCCCCTATTGCGTTGTTTTTGGCTGTACAAACCGTTCAAAACGCAAAGTTTGTAATGCACAACATTGTGATATGACACCGATTTATACTGACTGAAAAACATAAACAATCATATTACAGTATTTGTAAAGTATTAGTCCACATTTGTGTGATGCATTACATTGTATCGTATGCATGTTCGAAATAAAATGAAACTGAACTGAACTGAACATTTCATGTTTTGTTTGTGCACAGCTGAGCTAGCCAGACAGCGAATGTATCATGATCGGTAAAAAAGTGACTCACTCGATGCACAGTTGTTCGTCTGGTCCAGCTGGCCTGGTCGTTTCCGGTTGATTTTGGAGAAAGCAATCCATTTATGTCAAAATAGCATGGCTCCAAGTTATATATTTATAGCATCAAAATCGCTTTCATACCCCTTCCCGGCTTCCGTCTGCTCCAACGTCTCACTCTTTCTTCGTACTCGCTTCTATAAGCAGCAATATATTTAGCTTAAAAAATATAACCTTGTGAATCCTCATTTGTCCAAAAATAGTTGTCTTTGTTAGCTGTTACCAAGTCTGCCATGATTAGAAAACACAGTTGTGTTTGATTTCGGCAGTAGGAACACACATTGGTGCCAGAAGTCAGACGTGTGCTGCTACGGAAACAGAAATCAATGCACCGAAAATCGGATATGAATAAAATTATAAAATACGGTAAATATTCAATATATTACATATCGTTATGAACCTGTCTGTTACTACATTATATATAAACTTGCAGCGTGTATATAAAAAGTTGATGATGGGTTTTGAAGTTGTTGTAGAGGGCTTTGAAGGCTACAACGGTAACTCCCAGTAGCAGCATCTTTCAAGCAAATTTTATCATCTTTAAAATCGTTTTTTTTAAAAAGACGTGTGTTTTTGTTTCTCATATTGATTGTGGACGATAGGCAAAATTCCAAAAAAAGGTGCAGTTCCATTTTAAAGACTTTTGCACAGTATTGCATCTATATGATAATAAAAACTTGGCACATATCTGTTTAAGGGAAATCTCTCTCTCTCACACACACACACACACACACACACACACACACACACACACACACACACACACACACACACACACACACACACACACACACGAGCGCTCATCCAACATTGCATTGTTGCTCTCTTTGAAGTGGAGGTGAGCGAAATGCCTGTCATGAGGTCATCCATCAGCACTAATGAAACTGGCAGAGCCCGACACTGTCTCACTGGCCAGCACGACTGGCGCCGCAAGCTAACTCAAGGAGAAATGGACTCATTTAATTACCCAGTCAGAGTACGAACATACGAACACACACACACACACACACTACCAAAGACACGATTACCTGCATATTGAAAAAGCAAGCTATAGCTAAATACACCTTTAGTGTGTGTCTATTAAACCACTGTCATTAGCCATCAACACTTGACTGTAGGGTTGTTAAGGTTCTTGTTTAGCACTTAGCAATACTGCTTCATGATGCTTAGTGTTTCACTAAAGCTGGATTTGTGTAGCAGAGCTTCTAAAACTTGTAGATCATCCTACAAATATTCAAGGATCAACAATATAAAGTTCTGGACTATCATTTGCCCCAAAGTAGTCATTGTTGGCTCTCACAAAGTCTGTTGTAGGTGATGAAGGGATCTGCGGTCCCTACAACCACATCATGCGATGACGTGTCTTATCTCTCAAAATGGCTCAGGAATCTCAGTGAGGTTGATAGTATTTGAACAGATCCACTCGCAAACTTTGTAAGTCTTTCGGTACTTTAAGGGCAAAAACCAAAAGAATGTATATTAGGGACTGGCGGTAAGGCCTAAAATCCATATTGTGATATTTACTGTAGCCTTTGAACCATTGCAAAACCGGTTACAAAGGTTCCTAATTTGGCTGCTGTCATATGCAGTAACATATTGCATCATTTCCAGTGGTATTATTTTCAAAAAATTATTATTGATCTACCTGATGTTGGTTTTTGATGCAGTACCGCCTGAGGGATCGAAGGTCACTTGCATTCAATGTTGGCTTTACGGCCTTGCCTTTTGATGATATTACGGACCGTAGATGGTGAAATCCCTAAATTCCTTGCAATATCTGGTTGAGAAATGTTGTTCTTAAACTTTTTGACAATTTGCTCACGCATTTGAGTGGTGACCCTCGCCCCATCCTTGTTTGTGAATGACTGAGCATTTCATGGAAGCTGCTTTTATACCCAATCATGGCACCCACTTGTTCCCAATTAGCCTGTTCACCTGTGGGATGTTCCAAATAAGTGTTTGATGAGCATTCCTCAACTTTCTCAGTCTTTTTTGCCACTTGTGCCAGCTTTTTTGAAACATGTTGCAGGCATCAAATTCCAAATGAGCTAATATTTGCAAAAAATAACAAAGTTTACCAGATCGAACATTAAAGGCCTACTGAAAGCCACTACTACCGACCACGCAGTCTGATAGTTTATATATCAATGATGAAATCTTAACATTGCATCACATGCCAATACGGCCGGGTTAACTTATAAAGTGACATTTAAAACTTCCCGGGAAATATCCGGCTGAAACATTGCGGTATGATGACGTATGCACGTGACGAAGTCCGAGTAACGGAAGTTATGGTACCCCGTAGAATCCTATACAAAAAGCTCTGTTTTCATTTCATAATTCCACAGTATTCTGGACATCTTTTGCAATTTTTTTAATGAACAATGAAGGCTGCAAAGAAGACAGTTGTAGGTGGGATCAGTGTATTAGCAGCGGACTACAGCAACACAACCAGGAGGACTTTGTTGGAGCGCTAGCCGCGCTAGCCGCCGACCTCACCTTGACTTCCTACGTCTCCGGGCCGCCAAACGCATCGGGTGAAGTCCTTCGTCCTTCTGCCGATCGCTGGAACGCAGGTGAGCACGGGTGTTGATGAGCAAATGAGGGCTGGCTGACGTAGGTGGAGAGCTAATGTTTTTAGCATAGCTCTGTGCAGTCCGGTTGCTAAGTTAGCTTCAATGGCATCGTTAGCACAGCATTGTTAACCTTCGCCAGCCTGGAAAGCATTAACCGTGTATTTACATGTCCACGGTTTAATAGTATTGTTGATTTTCTATCTATCCTTCCAGTCAGGGGTTTATTTCTTTTGTTTCTATATGCAGTTAAAGCAAGATGCTATCACGTTAGCTCGTAGCTAAAGCATTTCGCCGATGTATTGTCGTGGAGATAAAAGGCACTGAATGTCCATTTCGCGTTCTCGACTCTCATTTTCAAGAGGATATAGTATCCGAGGTGGTTTAAAATACAAATCTGTGAACTACAATAGAAAAAGGAGAGTGTGGAATCCAATGAGCCAGCTTGTACCTAAGCTACGGTCAGAGCAAAAAAAGATACGTCCATCGCTGCCTCTCAAGTCATTCACTGTAACGTTCCTCATCTACGAATCTTTCATCCTCGCTCAAATTAATGGGGTAATCATCACTTTCTCGGTCCGAATCTCTCTCGCTCCATTGTAAACAACGGGGAATTGTGAGGAATCCTAGCTCCTGTGACGTCACGCTACTTCCGGTACAGGCAAGGCTTTTTTTTTATCAGCGAGCAAAAGTTGCGAACTTTATCGTCGATTTTCTCTACTAAATCTTTTCAGCAAAAATATGGCAATATCGCGAAATGATCAAGTATGACACATAGAATGGATCTGCTATTCCCGTTTAAATTAAAAAAAATCATTTCAGTAGGCCTTTAAGTGTCTTGTCTTTGCAGTTTATCCAATTGAATAAAGGTTCAAAATGAGTTGCAAATCATTGTATTCTGTTTTTATTTACGATTTACAGTGTGCCAACTTCACTGGTGTTGCGTTTTGTAGAACGCTAAAGTATAAATTGATCAATTATTCCAATCGCAGGATTACATGTTGCAGAGGTTTTGTGCAGGCAAAAAGATGTTGGCACAACATTTTCTGATGCACGGTGCTCAGTGCGATGTGTTTGGGTGGACTTTTTTTTTTTAAACTAACGGAAGGCACCATTAGCAAGCTGGTTCACAATGTTCCCTTCCTTAAAACAAAGACACAATTTTGGCGGCTAGACAGGACGCACTCCCAATCCCTCTGCCTTTCCCCAGTCTCTCTCTCTCTCTCTCACACTCCCCTTGTCCACTTGTCTCCCCACTGGTTCCACTTAATAAGCTTCAAAGGTTTCTGGGCAACTACAGAAAAAAAAAAAAAAGTTACCATGGCATTTTTTGGCACGGCACATCTTCCGCCTTGCTGAGGATATGGGGTTGTCATGGCATCAGCGGGTATCCTATGAGGCATACATTGTGTGTGCGTGGTGTGTGATGGACATTTTGTGCCAACCTGGGCTAAACGCTCGGTCAGAAAGCCACCCACAGCAGCAACACCACTGAGTTCAATCATGCCCACTATAGTACATACACCCCCATAAACAAGAACACACTTAGCAGGATGGCTTTGCTGTCAATCCCCTGCAATATACAGGAGACTATAACAAATATTAAAAAAATATTTAAGGAGCTGCAACAACGATCTTAAAAGGCAATTAAAAAGGAATATTCTTCTCTGTCAAAGAACCGGTTAAAAGTAAACAATAACAGGCAGTGTTCAATGTTTGAGTTGAACGCACATCAAATCCAAAGTGCTATAGCTTTAAAATTGGCTGCTGATTTTCACCGATGGTTAATGTTTTCTCACTGGCATCTTTTATGTCTCTCGGCTAATGTGTGTGTTTGTTCTTATATGCACTCCCGTCCAAGAAACAATCAATCAACAGTGTTAAAAAAAAAAAAGAGGTGTAATTATTATAATGCAGCAATATACTTATTTTGCATAAATATGAAAGTAGAGCTTTCCTTGTTTTTGGGGTGCTTTTTTTTTTAAAATTATTATTATTGTCTATACATGTCTTCCATAAAGTGAGGTCAAAATCAGATGTGTTTCAAGTTGTTTTACTGAAACAAATACTTAACACAAGTAACTTTTCCAAATGCTAAAAGTTCCATGCGTAGATGA
Source organism: Entelurus aequoreus (assembly GCF_033978785.1). NCBI lineage: Eukaryota > Metazoa > Chordata > Actinopteri > Syngnathiformes > Syngnathidae > Entelurus > Entelurus aequoreus. Next base: position 29,803,805 of record NC_084748.1, read on the forward strand.
TTTTTATTAAATAAAAAATACCCTTTAAAATAAAATCTCTTTTCAACATAAATATAAGTCAAATAAAATATTCTTTAAAAACAAGCCATGCTCATATCTTCAGCTAATAAAAACACAAAAGAACAAAAAATATCATAAAGTATATTGTATATTAATCATATCGATATATCGCCCAGGCCTGTGTTATTATACAAATTCATCATTAATCAAATTTATCAGTCTTGAATTACTGTTTTGTTTTTATGTTATTCATATTTACATACATTGTATCATTTCTGTGTCATTAGTATGTTACTGTATTATTTGTATTATCATTATTACTGTATAATAATTATTGTACTATTATTGTAGATTTTTAATAACTATCATCTTCATCATATACTAATATTAAGTTAACTGATTGATTCCACTATACTGGTGAAACCAACTTCTTATACATAATTTAATATGCTTGGCCAGAGATGATGACTTTGATCCTCATCGGTTTTTATCCAGCAATTTTCCTCCAGAATGATCATATAACTGAAAAACATGCAATATTTAGGAAAGATTGCTTCTTTGAAACTCTGTATGAATGATGCCAATGCATTGAACAGAGGCTCTAGCGGCCTCTAGTGGTTGTATGTGATATTAGGTTGTTTTCTCTGGACACAGTGAGCACACTGGATTCTTTTGCAGTCAGACAGTAAAGAGAAGTTTGTACATTGTTCATATTAAAGATTTTATAGTCAGTGCAAACCTCGGACAAAGACCTTGTTAAACTTTAACAAAATAAAGAAAATCTGCTCATTATGAAATCAATAAAGCACACTGACGACCCTCTAATGTATTGTTTTTGTGCCACGAAAAATGTCCGCATGAATCCGAGACAGAAAGGCTCGTAAAGCGTTGACGATTGTGTACTTTTCTTTGAGTTTATGCCATTTGCTCCACGGCCGCTGGATGGTCAGTGAATCCAGCGGCTCTTTGCGAAGCCCATGTGACCTTTCTGAGCAAGCAGGAATGCAGATCATCCGGGACTTTGCCAAATTGTGCCTCAGTGGCCAAGCCTCCGTCCAGCATGGCTTTGCAAAATCAGCCAGCACACCATGAAAAATAATCTCCCTCGTATTAGTCACCCAGGGAGCCAAATGAGTCATCCGGGGTGCCAAATTACGGCTGAAACTTTTGTCATATAGTTGTTTTTTCCTCCCTCGCCGTGCAGGAGAAAGTATTAAAGAGCTTTGTCCCTACAGCTGTAGAGAAAATGTGTATTTGTCTATTCAGATAGGATCTGAGGCCATATAATTTGCCTCCCTGGGCTTGTGAGCCCATACAGTAAGTTTAATGGTTCTTATTATTACCCCGTCCGACTGTTGGGAGCCTGCACAATAAAAAAGCTGTTTTTTGTTCATTTGTTTATACTTGCCTGAGGAACTTTACCACTACGTGAGCCAAGAGTATAACAGGGGGAAAACACAACAACTTATTATATTAATGATGGCAGCGTTCCCAATGTGGAATTAGGAGCTCGCAGAATGTTCCTGAATCCCAAAACCGCGACTGCCATTAGCGGGTGCTGGGCCCACGATTTGCGCTTTGACACAATCATCGTCAAGGAATTGTGGGTTAAAAAGGAGCTGTTGCAGTTTCTCGGGAGGTAATCCAACACAAATTAGAAATGCATGCTGGTAGACAACCACTACATATCCTATAAGGCAGTGGTCCCCAACCACCGGTCCGGGGACCAGCACCGGTCCGTGACGCATTTGCTACCAAGTCGCACAGAGACATTCAATAATTTATAACCGACCGCATTTTCTCCGACTTAACTTAACTTTCGCCTGTCCCACCAGACACACCAATAAGCTTGTTCATAGATGTATTGTAAAACTCCTAATAGGAAGTCGCCATTTGCTATATTTGTTACATTTTTGTTACATGGGACAATGCACATTAATAAACATATAAAATGTAAAGGTGCCAAATCGTAGCCAAAAGCTAGTTTCCATCTGCAGTCTGCTGCAGGTTGATGACCTAAGTTCAGGGCAGATCAGGAACAAAATGACCATAGTAGGCAAAGTGCATAAGGCGGATGGAGAAGTGCTAAATTGTTGCACATAATAATTGTGCTGAAGGAAAAAAATGCACATCTCCTTTGGCCTAGTCAGTTAAAGTGCTGGTATTATTACACATAGTCCTATTACATAAGTAGTTAGCAATAACGGATGTATTTCCGCATGGAAAATTGGACCAAAAAAGCTAACATTAGTGTATTTATGTATGAAATATTGCACAAAATATGAATACATACATTTTAGAATGAAAATAGTAATCCACAGAAATCTATTGGAACTAATGTCAAGTATTTCTAGCTTCCTTATATTGTATATCCATGCTCTTGTCCTTAAATGTGATGTATCACCTATAACCCATCAGATATTAAAGCCAAAAAAAAGCCCACCACTAGCTGAAATTTGCAAAAACAAAAGTCTATGGAGAGCTTTTTTGCAAAGGGAAAAGTCCAGGGGCTCCCACTAATTGAATGTTATGGTGAGTTCTTTCATGTATTCATTTTTCATTTCATTTTCCCGCGACCCGACCTCGGATAAGCGGAAGAAGGTGGATGGATGGATACATTTTTCATGCACTTATTTGCTATATCTATCTGCCACACGTAGAAGGCCGGTCTGTGAAAACATTGCCTACATTAATCCGGTCCCTGGTGCAAAAAAGGTTGGGGACCCCTGCTATAAGGCACCCAGTCCAATTGTTAATGATTAGGGTTGTCACAACAACAACATTTCAGTAGTCGATAGTTAATACCGATGAACTTACACCATTTTAGATAGTTATTTGTTACCACGGTAGGGATGGAAAACTGAACTTATGTACTTTTAGATCTACTACTTAAGTATTTAAGAACCCTGAGCAACATCTTTTTGCAGAGAATTCAAATCGTAGTAGCAGCTGTCAAAAAGGTAACTATTAGGGTTGTAAAAATTAATCGGTACAAAACGAAAACTGATTTTACATTTAGTGATATGAATACATCATTTGGCGAGCCTCTGGATCAATTTATATCTAGTATGGACAGGTCGATGTCCGATTGGAAAGTCATGAATCGGTTGATTGGCGCTCTGCCACAAAAAATGTCTGCTCTATTCTTGCGAGACTTCCGTGATTGACATAACACGAGAGCAAGGTTCTCGATTGCGACTGACAACAACAAAGCAACATGGCAGACAGCACCGAAAGAGTTAACACTGCAAACCCAAACCTTAGGTGGGGTAAACGTTTGGATTTAAAAAAAAAAAATTGTCAGTTGGATAAAAGAATGACCATTTGTAAGGTTTGGAAAGCAGCAATCAAGTAGTGTCAGCGAGACTAATCTGAGCACCCACCTGTTGAGACGGCATGGATGCTAATGCTAGCAGAGCTACCAACTCGCAAGACAAGGACATTGATTTCTAAGACTTGCAGTCCCAACTTAGCCACGACTCTGCAAGGTAATCACAGCATCCATGACACTGTTCATTGTGCTAAAGATAAAGACCTAGCTGCAAAGTAACCGGCAGAATTATGTATTAATGCTTCCTAAAGCTGCTGTTTGGTTAACTCTGTGGCACTTTATTGTATTTTACACTTATGTTACTGTGGTAGTATAACACCTCTACTTGATGCATAGCTTGCTTTCCTCTGTATTTTATTGTTGCTACCTGAGCAAACAACAGTAAAAACATGGCAGCTTTTCCTAAACTGTTTTGCAAAGTTTTAGATTGCAATGCACTGAAGCTGTTAGTTCTACTATTTGTTAATAGTTAACACCAGAACCGCCTGTTTTGTCTGTGTCTATTTAAAAAATAAACAATGAGATTCTTCTGCCCTGATACATGATACATTTACGCAAAGATTCCATCTGCATCGAATCGTATCGCATCGCATCAAATCACAATGTTGAAGAATGTATTGTCAGTGAATTGTATTGTAACCCATGTATCTAGATTCATTCTTTTTTCGGAATGAGTGTATTTTTCTTTAATGGATTCTAACTTGTAAATAAATGCCTGCTTACAGCGAAGCGAATGAGAGGTCCTCTATTCAGCCCATAAAACCCAATAAATAACCATCCAAAAATCGCCAACAATACTCCATTTACATTTTGTGACTGGAAAATTAAGTAAGTATTAGTGATATTGTTATTACAAGCGCTAACGCAGACAAACTATTTATAGCGGCGCCGTGATCACTAGCGTTTGAGTGGTAAGGTGCTTCCTTTGTTCTTGAAAGTTTATTGTAGATCATAAATCCTGCTTCTCACCTGGATAATATTAGCACAAGGATGTATTCCGACAAATTGGTACACTTTGACAGCCAATTTGGACGCAGAAGGGAGAGAACGACACAAAAAGACATTTGGTTCCACCCCCATTTTCTTTGCATGGATTAGGAGTCATTCTTCAGCTAAATGGGAAAATATGAACATCAAAGCAGTGGGCATCCAAATGATAGCAGACATTGTACATTAAGAGATGTGTTATTACTGTATGTATGTTACCTCTCATGAAGTCTGCATTAAACAGTAATCAGTGATGTATTTAAAAAAAAGTTGAGATGCCTTTTTGAAATTAATGAGAAAAATACGTAAATATTAAATGTTATTATAAATGTGCCCGTTACAACGTTACATATACTGTATAGTTACATCATGTATATAAAACCTTAATGGAGGTATTTGGATGGTTTTTAAGGGCTTTATAGGCAGAATACAGCAGCTCCTATGGGAATTTATTTAATATTTGGAATGCATGAAAAAGAAAAACGTGTTCTTGTCTTACATAATTATTTTGAATCATAGGGAAAATAAATTTAAAAAAAGGTGCAGTTCCCCTTTAAGGTAGAGATGCACACCCCTACTAACTCCCAGTATATCAAAACAATACTGTGGTTATAAATATGCTCATTAATAACAATAGTTAACTATTTTACATTCTAAAAATAACAGCAGTGGCGTGGAGCCTTCACAATCATAAAACAAACAATATTGTTCTTAATATTCTCTCAATAATGTGGTAGTGTGATGTCATCATGTAATTTGCAATTAAATAATAAAATGAAAAGGCTAAAACAAGAATTTAAAGACAAATCTTGGTGTTTGTATTTATTATTAGTATCAACATTTGACTTTTTTTATTACGTTATGCATTTGTGCTCTTTTATACCATTTTTGCTGTTTGTTATTTTTCTACAGTGTGCTCATAACAAAACTGTGTTTTGCAGGCCAAATTTTGCCTTCTTGAGTAATGAGTAAACTAGTGGTGTTCAAAGTGTTGTCGAATGACAGAGGAGTGTCTATAAGCTGTGTTTTCTTAGCACTTATATAAGTTATAAAGGTTGGGTTGCATGCTTTTGGAGGGCTTCTGCATGCTGAGCTTCCGCTCTCACTCAAACAGCAAATACTTTCTTGTATTTGATTGCAAAATAATTGCATGTCACAAGATTCCTGTACATTTATACGCTAAATATAGCGACAAAGTGGCTAAAGTCCATCACAGACAATACCTGCTAAGTTTTATTCCCTGGCTTCCCTGCGTTCTGAGGCGGAGTTAAACCACACCTACAGTTATGCTCATACTTGCCAAACTTGGGACCTCCGATTCCGGGAGGTGGGGGGTGGGGTAGGGCGTGGTCGGCGGTGGGGCGGGGGTGTGGTTGGCGGCGGGGGGCGTGGTTGGCGGCGGGGGGCGTGGTTGGCGGCGTGGTTAAGAGGGGATGAGTATATTTACAGCTAGAATTCACCAACTCGAGTATTTCATATATATTTCATATATATATATATATATATTTTTTTTATTTTTTATTTTTTTATATATATATATTTATATATATAAATATATATATATATACACTACCGTTCAAAAGTTTGGGGTCACCCAAACAATTTTGTGGAATAGCCTTCATTTCTAAGAACAAGAATAGACTGTCGAGTTTCAGATGAAAGTTCTCTTTTTCTGGCCATTTTGAGCGTTTAATTGACCCCACAAATGTGATGCTCCAGAAACTCAATCTGCTCAATGGAAGGTCAGTTTTGTAGCTTCTGTAACGAGCTAAACTGCTTTCAGATGTGTGACCATGATTGCACAAGGGTTTTCTAATCATCAATTAGCCTTCTGAGCCAATGAGCAAACACATTGTACCATTAGAACACTGGAGTGATAGTTGCTGGAAATGGGCCTCTATACACCTATGTAGATATTGCACCAAAAACCAGACATTTGCAGCTACAATAGTCATTTACCACATTAGCAATGTATAGAGGGTATTTCTTTAAAGTTAAGACTAGTTTAAAGTTATCTTCATTGAAAAGTACAGTGCTTTTCCTTCAAAAATAAGGACATTTCAATGTGACCCCAAACTTTTGAACGGTAGTGTATATATATATATATGTATGTATGAAATACTTGACTTTCAGTGAATTCTAGCTATATATATATATATATATATACAGTATATATTTATTTTATTATACATATAAATAAAAGAAATACTTGAATTTCAGTGTGCCGGAGGCTATCCAGTAGATGGCAGTATTGTCCTGTTTAAGAGTGTCACAACATTGCTGTTTACGACAGACAAAAACGTGACTGCTATTATTGTGTGTTGTTACCGCGCTGGGAGGACGTTAATGAAACTGCCTAACAATAAACCCACATAAGAAACCAAGAACTCGCCCTCGATCATTCTACAGTTATAACGTGATTGGGCAGGCACGCTGTTTATATCGTGGGAAAGCGGACGTGAAAACAGACTGTTGCCGCTGTCCCCACTCAGGTCCGCATGGAGCTGGAGGGGGTGTGGCCTCCAGCTCCGGCTGAATTCCGGGAGATTTTCGGGAGAAAATTTCTTCCGGGAGGTTTTCGGGAGAGGCGCTGAATTCCGGGAGTCTCCCGGAAAATCCGGGAGGGTTGGCAAGTATGGTTATGCTACACCGCCATGCTACATTTGTTTATGAGTGAGGGCCAACCGCAGGCGGCAAATAAACATTTATGAGAGGCTTCCACAAACAAATACATTTGTGGGAAATACTTAAAAAAGAGAATCTTTGGGTACCTCACGATTTAATTCGATTCTGATTCTTGGAGTGACGATTCGATTTAGAATCGATTTTTGATTTAACACAATTATTGTAATATATTATTAGGTACCGTATTTTTCGGACTATAAGTCGCAGTTTTTTTCATAGTTTGGCCAGGGGTGCGACTTATACTCAGGAGCGACTTATGTGTGAAATTATTAACACATTACCGTAAAATATCAAATAATATTATTTAGCTCATTCACGTAAGAGACTAGACGTATAAGCTTTCATGGGATTTAGCGATTAGGAGTGACAGATTGTTTGGTAAACGTATAGCATGTTCTATATGTTATAGTTATTTGAATGACTCTTACCATAATATGTTACGTTAACATACCAGGCACGTTCTCAGTTGGTTATTTATGCCTCATATAACGTACACTTATTCAGCCTGTTGTTCACTATTCTTTATTTATTTTAAATTGCCTTTCAAATGTCTATTCTTGGTGTTGGGTTTTATCAAATAAATTTCCCCAAAAAATGTGACTTATACTCCAGTGCGACTTATATATGTTTTTTTCCTTCTTTATTATGCATTTTCGGCAGGTGCGACTTATACTCCGGTGCGACTTATACTCCGAAAAATATCGTATATAAATTACAATAAAACATTTTTAAAACAGGTTACAGGTTACGAATTCTCCCCTTGGCTGCTGACGTACAACTTACACGTGCAGTGTTTGCCTTAAATACGTCTTTTGAAAAAGTATTTTTTAAATTTGATTTACAAAAATCACACAATGTTAATCAATATAATAAAAACAAAATAGTGCAAACACAACTCTAACCCAATCCCAGCTTTACAATACTTAGGATATACATTGACAAAGCACTTGAGAAGACATACAAATACAATACTTACAAAAACAGTAACGATAATAATAATAATGTTAATAATAATAATCTTGTTGTTTAATGTTTTAATCCAAAAATTGGTAAATAAAATAAATAAAATTGCAACAAAAAATATGTATATTTTTAATCGATTCTCGAAAGTTAGATGGATGTGAAATTATTTTTTGAGCACCCTTACTGACACATTTCACGCACTAAGAATCAACACAAAAAAATGTTGTACAATACTCTGTGCTGACTATACTGAGAAAAGAAGGTATCGATGTATGTTTTTATTGTTGGTATCAACTTATCAATACTTTTGAAAATCCTACTTTACATCTAAATATATCAAAAATGATGTCAATAAAAGGAGAGAAACAATTTGCCACTAAGGCCCAGTGGTCCAGACTTTGGACACCCGTCCCCCTGGTTTACATATTACATAAAGTGTTACCAAACAACGGAAGAGTATCTGCAAACACCCTTCCACACCTCACCTTTCAGAGTGGTGGTAATGCTTGTGGAGGTTCCTTGCATGTCTGGATCCCCGCTTCTTCTTGCCTTCCATAACCGCTTGTATTTTACTACCAAGAAAACGTATGATGCAAGAAACAATGTCTCACTTTTAATGCTTACTGTGTGGCAATTCGTTACACCTCTGTCCTGAACCAAAGCCTTTGTACCGAAAAATCCCAATAGAAAATTGTATTTAGTATTACATCCGCTAAGTTGGCAACACTAGTCAGTCCGTCCGACCGAAAGACAGTGGACACATGTGAGAGCGACTTAGACGAGGTGAGTGAGAGGGTGAGTGACATTTGATCAGCCGGTCACCTGTAGCTCCAAAAAATATTCGGAAAAATAAATGCATAATTACATTGGTGCCCTTATCTCCCGTAGAGTGACATACATTTTAACCCCGGAACACACCGGCACGCCTCGCCGTTCTCTAGGCACCTTCCCGCCCGTTTCCGCAAACCCAGAAATGCTCCCACGCGTATAAAAACCAACAAATTGCTCGGCGAAGCTGTGTTGGTGTGCTAATTTAAAGAAATTATTAAGTTGCGATGACAGTTTAAGCATTAAAAACACTTTCCTTCTTTCTTCAACCGCCATCGTTCGCCAGGCGACGTGAAGCTAATAATCCAAATGGAGTTATGGTTGCTCACACTCGGAAAGCCCCGACGAACAGCTACAAAAGCCAGGGTTCCCAAAGTACAGACTACCGTAACATCAACCGTGCACCGATGGACCCCATATCCATCTACCTCTCAAAGACGCACATAAGTAATGGATGTCATAACGTTTTACTTGGCAAAGACATTGTCATGTGTTTTGATCATGTTTTGTTTGGCTATGTTCTGTTTGGTTTTTGAACTTTTTTTTTAGTTTCTGTTTACGCTCCATTGTTTCAGTTACCATGCCGACCCATTAGTTTTCACCTGTTTCACGTTTTGTACTCACGCACCTGTTGTCAATCATGTCTTTATTATTTAAGCTTGCAATTGCCAGGCAGTCGGCCTGGCGACATTACTACTCATGTTACCTCTACTACCCATGCTACCCATGTTACCTCTGATACCCATGCTACCTGATGATACCCTTGATACCCATGCTACCTGATGATACCCTTGATATCATAGTCCATGCCATAGTTCTTGTCACAGTAAGTGTTTATTTGTTTCATGCCCATAGTTTTGCCTTTGTGCTAGTTTTTTTGTTTTCATAGCCAAGTTTGTATGTCCGCCTTGTGCGCGCCTTTTGTTTACACTTTTTGATAGAGTAATTAAACATGTCTTTACCTTCCCGCCGTGTCCAGTCAAGTCGTTTTGCATCTTGGGAAAACAATCCACGCAGTAATTTGCGTCGCCATAGTCCACGTCATGACAGACATATGTCCTATACATACTGTTAGCAGTATAGTGTGTTCCTTTTGGTAACATAATCTTATTTTTTCACTAATGTTTGCATTTTATGATCGCCCTCTGCAATGTCATCCATCCATACATTTTCTACCGCTTGTCCCTTTTTTTGGTCACGGGGGGTGCTGGAGCCTATCTCAGGCCCCTTCTACACTAAGCCGGCTATGGTTATCCAGGGTAAATCCCACCTAACCTTATTTTTGTCCACACATACACAATGGTCGTTTAAGACCCCCTCTACCCCTCCATCCGCCGGCGCAGCGCGACCTAGTACACATGCGCGGAAAACGTGCACGTCATAGTCACCTCCAGTGTTGCTTTGTGTGCAAGTTCTTAAATTAAATTTAACTTATATGAACAATATCCAGTGTTGTGGTATTTCAATTAACTGAAATCCAGTGTGCTGTCGGGCTCTATTGTAGTGAATCACACTTGAGCCATCATAGATTAATCAAATCTTTAATAAACACAAGGAAGTAAACAATGTGATAAAGAACATTTGACAACAATCAATCTAGAGATCTAGATGTCTGGTCAGGACACTTCTCACTCTTTTGCCTTCACCTACATTGTCCTTTCGTTTTTGGTGACTTTATATACTCTGGACCTAGACGTTGAGTCCGCGACATACATGGCGGACAATAACTGATAAAGTCTGCTTTGCCAGTCCAAAAGCATTCGCCGTTTTCCGTAGTCTTTACTCGACGGTCAGGTAATACAGAGTACACGCTACTTTTTTTTAATTACATCCACGCAAGCCCGCATTCTCGTTGTCTCTCCTTCGACAAATGGACAAGGTTTTTCAGTAAGTAGATTCACAGCTGACCTGGACATTCGAAAGTTGTATCCGAAATAGCTGCAATCGCTTTCTTTTAAGGTATTCATGTGTGATTTCCACAAGCGTTTATACATGTAGAGGAAGGGGAAACATGGGCATGTCTGGATGACTCGCCTCCATCTTTGTAGTGTTTACCTCCGAGTGGAAACAGGTTGTTATGAAGCTGGCTGTGGCGCATTCTTTCCGACGTCACTTCCTGTGTGGGGCGTGGTCTTTCTGGCGTCACTTCCTCTCCGAACTCAGTTGGTCCATACAAGTCAATGAGTCCATACAAAGCTAAGAGCCGGAGATTCAAGAAATACACGGCGCACTTACCCGTGTAAAAAATAATCAGAGGAGGGTGACCTTAAACGATGGTTTATAGTTCAAGTTAAAGTACCAATGATTGTCACACACACACATGTGGTGAAATTACCCTCTGCATTTGACCCATCCCCTTGTTCCACTCCCTGGGAGGTGAGGGGAGCAGTGGGCAACAACGGTGGCAGCGCCCGGGAATCATTTTGGTGATTTAACCCCCAATTCCAACCCTTGTTGCTGAGTGCCAAGCAGGGAGGTAATGGGTCCCATTGTTATAGTCTTTGGTATGACTCGGCCGGGGTTTGAACTCACAACCTACCGATTTCAGGGCGGACACTCTAACCACTAGGCTGTGTGGTTGACACGGTGCTTAGGCTAAATAATTATTTGTTTAAGGGGTTATCCAGCTTAATGTAGACATAGCCTCAGCTGCACATGGGCGGAAGACCTGCAATGGCATATTTATTTTTAGTTAGCCCTTTGTCTTTTGTACATATTATTTCATAACTATAATATTAATATTAATATAACTAATATGAATTATTATTCTAAGTTTCATTTTGAAATCAAATACCTTTTACATACTGTTTGTTTAAAATATAAAATGCATTAAAAATGTGTTTCACATAAATTAGTTAATTATCGTGATTAATAATCGTGATTTCAATGTTGATAAAAATAATGATTATTTTGGCCATAATCGTGCAGCCCTAGGAAATGGTTTGGATTTGTTAACAGTAGCGAGTTTAGGAAGCACCATGTCCATACCTGATTTGTAGTTTATCTATTTAACCTCCATGCCCTCCGCCTCTTAGTACTCTGTGTTCTTCATCGTTGGCCGCATGGCCTTCTCTGCCCTCGTGTTGTTTGAGTAAAACAATGGAGCGCAAATCTCCCAATCTCCTTAATGTTCTCTAATCTAATGAGAGCAGCGGGGATATTAAGCAGATTGTGGAGCATTACAGTCTACCATTGGAGACACAGCCACGAGCTACTACAGCACTTCCGCACACCCTCTCGTCTAAATCACCCACCCTTTCGCCGCGGAAAAAAATTATAATAAATAAAAGAAATCTAATTTCGCCATAATATTTTCCGCCTGATCCAATCAGCCTGCTTGCTTAGATTATGATTTGGCTTGAGAAAGAGAAGTAATTAAATCCTGCTGCGGCAGCTGAGAAAGTGCATGGGAGTGTGTGTGTGTGTATTATATAGAGAAAGAGAAGAAAATGGCATGATAACAAGCCAAGTTAATAAAGGGAAACAATTAGGACATAAAAACCTTGATTTGGCCCAAAGATTTTAATGCTCTTGTCGATGTTAATGAAATCCCATTGACTATCTGTTTCTCACACACACACACACATGCACACACAACCTCATTATCATGGTCTCATTGCTTCCCTCCGGCTCTCCTGACAGGTGTGGCTCCCACACACAGACACACATAGATAAACATTGAAAAGACACTCTCACACACACACACATACACGCCAACACACACACGCATGCACACGGACAAACTAGACCCTACGGGGTATTCTCCCTATCCTGCGACTGCACAATGAAGACTTTGTGCAGCCTCTCCAAACCCCAGCCCTTTACCATTAACACCCCCCCCCCATCAGTTTCCAGCACATCCCTCCTTTAAATGGGAGATTATGCAAATGAGCTTACACCACCACAGCCCCCCCCCCCCCTCCCTCACATACATGCATATAGTGATGTGCATTGACTACGTCTCTGGGAGTCAACACATGAATGTGTGAGCTCACACTTTGTCCTAAATTGCCACATCAGGTGTTTCTCCCATCATGACACTACATTCTGCTTTAATTCAACAACATATGCCATATTGACAGCAAACTTGTACAATAGTTGTATGTTTGTAGAACAGGGGTGTCCAAACTTTTTCCAGCAAGGGCCGCAGTCAGTAAAATCGTAGGATAGGAATACATTTTGTATATTAAAAATGCTAAAACTTCCTGAAGATTCTTGATGCCGAGGAATATTCATCCATCTTTCTGTGGTCTGGATAGCCTGCTGATCCTGAGCCAGAGCGGGATGGATGGATGTACATACAATATTTGGGTATTTTTTCTAATAATGTCTATACTGTAAACCTTGATTTGTTAAAGTTTAAGTGCACTTCTCTCCTCAAGTGTGCATGTGAGTGTGTATGAGTGGATGTGTGCCTGCATGAAGGGTTTGCGTGAGCAAAGTAAGACTGTCAAATGTGATTTTAACTGTAAAATTCAATAAAATATATTTTTGAAAAAAAAAAAATAAATAAATAAAATAAAATGCTAAAAGCAAACCAATTTTTCGGACCATAGGGCGATTATAAGGCACACTGCTGGTGAGTGGGCCTATTTAGGTCCATTTTCATACAAAAGATGCGCCACATTATAAGGTGCATTAAAGGGGTCATATTATGATTTTTATTTTTTTATTTTTTTAAAACACTTCCTTGTGGTCTACATAACATGTAATGGTGGTTCTGTTGTTGTTCTGGTTGTGTTTTAAAGACCATCTTCAAATCACCTTCTGACCGTCCCTTCAGGATGCGCCATTTCTCTCCGTTATCTTTGTTGTATCGGTAGTTTTTAGTACTTACATAGCGTGTCTGCTGACCGGTATAAATTAAAACTGTAGGCTACTTTGTATTAGAAATAGCAACAGCGGGGCATGAATGTACCACAACAAGAGGATAGAGAAAAAGTTAAAGTAAAGTAAAGTTAAAGTACCACTGATAGTCACACACACACTAGGTCTGGTGAAATTACCTTCTGCATTTGACCCATCTCCTTGTTCCACCCCCTGGGAGGTGAGGGAAGCAGTGAGCAGCAGCGGTGGCCGCGCTCAGGCATCCTTTTGGTGATTTAACCCCCAATTCCAACCCTTGATGCTGAGTGCCAAGCAGGGAGGTAATGGATCCCATTTCTATAGTCTTTGGTATGACTCGGCCGGGGTTTGAAATCACGACCTACCGATCTCAGGGCGGACAATCTAACCACTAGGCCACTGAGCAGGCTAAAGAAGGAGCTTATTGACTACGGTCCGGATGTGCGCACATTTTCGGGACTTACCAAATACACATTAGCAGGAATCAATAGATAAGAAAAGTTGGTTTTGAATAACATTGCGAAACAAACCGCCAAATGATATACTGCCATGGACTGGTCACACTTATCATTACACCTTCTACCAAGTAGAATTGTTTCGAGGTCAGTAAGCACGATCAGTACATTAGGTGCACCGGGTTTTAAGGTGTAAGGTCGATTTTTTTTTTTTAAATGGATGGATTTTAAGTGTGCTTTATAGTCCGAAAAATACAATACGTCAATATATGATACGCTATCTGAACTAAACATCCACGTTAGCTTTGTGTTATAGGTGACAAATAAATTAGTGTAATCTAATAAATAGTGCTGTTAAATATAATTAACTCATGCAATTAATCACAACACTTTTGCAATAATCAAGTATATGCGCAGATTAATCAAGCAATTTATTTTGCTCCTTTACCCTCTAATCCAGGGGTGTCAAACTCATTTTAGCTCAGGGGCCGCATGGAGGAAAATCTAATCCCACGTGGGCCGGACGGGGAAAATCATGGCATAATAACTTAAAAATACAACTCCGACAACTTCACATTGTTTTCTGTGTGTTATTTTGGCCCAAAATAGAACAAGCACATTCTGAAAATATACATGTCCCAAATAATCCTCTTGACAAAACACTTCAAGTTAGTTGAACATTTTGAGGAAAAAATTGGTGCAGTTTCAAAAACACAATGAAGAACACAATGAATTTAAACTTAATCTCAGTGTCTCTAGAAAGCAATTAAACTGTAAATCACAGCCCATCTAGGATTGAACAAAAACTAAATAAAGCATAAATAAAAAACGCTTCTATGTATCAACTACCTTATTTGTCATTTACACTGTTCAATTTCTTTAAATTTGCAAAGAAGACAATAATTTCCAAAGAACTATATCAATGTGCGGTGTCTAGGGTTGGGTATCGTTTGAATTTGAACGATTCCGATTCCGATTCTTTGTTTCGATTCCGTTTCCTGGCGATTCTCGGTTCCGATTCTTTTAAGAGGCAGGGTCAAAAAAAAGTTTAGGATATTTTAAATGAGCTAGCTAACCTACAGTCTTTCTGAATGAAATAGTCTGACATTCTCCATCAATTTTAATTATTTTAACTTTTTATGAACTTTACTATAAATTCCTCACAGGGCTGTTTTCAACTAGAATATAAATATCAAATCTATGAACTTGAATATAAATATTATAAATTATGAATACATTTTCCCAGGGGTACACTTTCCTCAAGAGAGCTTTATTTTTGAAAACCTCATGAAAACACATTTACACATAAGTGTATGATGCTGCAGGAAACCTCATGAAAACACATTTACACACACAAGTGTATGATGCTGCAGGTACTTAAAAATGTTACTGTGCTCCCACTGATGGGCTAACCTGGTGCAGAAAAGCAAATAAACAATAAGAAACAACTTGCAAAACCCAGTCCAGATTAGCAGCAGGTACAGTATAAAATCAGAGACAGTTCTTGTTTAGGAAAATGACCATATCCGCCTTCTCAGGCAGGATGCGTGAGCGTTCTGGACAGATAGTGTCTCCTGCTGTGGAAAATACACGTTCGCTGGGTGTGGAAGAAGCTTGAACGCATAAATATGAGAAAGCGAGATCTGACAGCAAAGGATAAGTCTTTTGTTGGTTCCACCGGACCACCACCATGTAGCAAGGTCATCAGACATAAGTATCGGTGGAACGTCCTGGTACATCTGTAGCTCTCTCTCCACTCGTTTCTTGATGGACATGGAGCTCTGTTATTTCGCGGTTATTTCATTTTTTTTTATAAAGTAAAGCCACACTTTCGACCGCCGACGCCCGCTATCCATGCTTGAGCTTGACTGACTCGCTCGGCTATGCTAACACTTCCGGCGGTGGGCGCTTCTTCGTTGGTGTTCAGCGGCTTCTTCTTCCGGTTCGGCGGACATATTTTTTTACGGTCGGCTGACTGGGTATCGAAAATAGGAATCGAAATTTAAACTTTTGAACGATTCCGGGAGAATCGGAAAGTTAGTCCCGGTTCCAATCGATACTCGATACTCGATACCCAACCCTAGCAGTGTCTCATGTAGCATTTTAAGTGGGGTTACCAATTGTTTATTGTACTCCTGTTTGTTTTACGTTGGGTTGAGGGGGAGGAGTCGCAGCCCCGCTTTACAGTGTACCTCTTGCTTGGCATACCCAATATTTTCATAGCTAGGGCATTAAAAACCTGTTTACAACCTTCTAAATACAATTTTCAACATTATGAGAGCCTTCTAGACATAAAATATCTTTACACTCTTTTAATCTTACATAGAAATGCTGGCTGAGGCTGAGCCAATCAGTAGCCCTGATACTGAACAGCATGCTGATTGGTTTGGTTTCATCTCGAGGCCAATACTACTGAAGCATTGATATTTTTAGTTTAATTGTGTCAGGACGTGGTCGCATGTTACTGCGTGGGCAAGGTGCAGGTGAGACAATGATTTATTCTCATAAATCAGGCAGGAAATAAACAAAAGAGAAGCGTGCCGATTGCACAGGGAGCTAAGGCAAAACTTAGCACAGGAATCACGAGCAAAGAAGCAGGAAATCATCCAACGTAACTGTTGCATTGCGCAAACAATATAGCCAGACTGAGTGTGGCAAAAAACAGGAATAAGTAGCTCTCTGATTAGTGCCCAAAAGCAGATGAGCGTCCTGAACACTAATCAGAGGCAGGTGAAACTAATCAGCACCCATGGTAACCAAAACACAAACCCAGGAGTGCTGAAAACAGAACTGAGGGAGTCAAACTGACTGAACAAAAACATGATCCGGGCAACGGATGATGAAAAATTGGCCATTTTAATGCTTGGAAATCCTTAATTTTGGACCAAAAAATTGTAGAATATGCTTTACAAAAATAAAAAAATAAAAATGTATAACAACATTTGAAGCGTAATGTAATCAGATTAAACACACTTTATAGCCTCGGTAAGTATTTAAGAAAAATTGTTGAGAAAACGATTTTTCAGCTTGCCGTGACCTTCATTCTTTTTCTTTGATCAATATTGAAAATGTACTTTTAACATGCCTGCATAAATAAAAATACATAAATAAATAAACTCCACTGTTCGCCATTACACGGATCACACTACCCACACACAACCACACTCTGGTGCGCTCTATTAAACTATGTACGTGTATTTCAAGTTCGGGGCACTACATGTTGTCTAGAATAGATCAATTTCTCTTAGTTACACTTATTAAACAATTATTTGAAGCAACAGAAAAGAAAACATATTTTTT
The DNA here is from genome assembly GCF_033978785.1 of Entelurus aequoreus. Classification (NCBI taxonomy): domain Eukaryota; kingdom Metazoa; phylum Chordata; class Actinopteri; order Syngnathiformes; family Syngnathidae; genus Entelurus; species Entelurus aequoreus. Next base: position 29,821,199 of record NC_084748.1, read on the forward strand.
CTAAACGATTTCATTGATTAATCTTTGCCAGTTTGTATAGTGTTTTTATTACAAAGAAGTCTCTTGATATTTTACGTTGTTTGAAACAAACTAATTGGATTACTTTTGCAGCAAAAAATATGAGAAGAAAAACTGAGATACTATTGTAATAAATATGAGGAGGAGATACATATGACAAATGATGGTGAGGGCGAAGTTTGTGCGAAAGATGTAAAGTGAAGTGGATCCACGGAACTCACTAGACATTTAAATATAACCCCCTTTTAGACCAGTTGATCTGCCGTCTCTTTTCTGCTATGCCCCCCTTTCCTGCGTGGAGAGGTTATTAGGTGACCACAGATGATGCGCTAGCTGTTCAAAGTCGGGACCCGGGGTGGACCACTCATCTGTGCATCAGTTGGGGTCGTCTCTGCGCAGCTGACTTGTCTCCACTCAAGATTATCCTCTGCCGGCCCCACTATGGACTGGACTCTCCCACTATTAACTAGATCCACTCAACGTCCATTGCACCGGTCGCCCGGGGGGGGATGTCGTTGTGGCTTGTGCAGCCCTTTGAGACAATTGTGATTTAGGGCTATATAGATAAACTTTCGGCAGTCGAACAATATAAACAATATGATCCATCCACCCATTTTCTACCGCTTGTCCCTTTCGGGGTCGCGGGGGGTGCTGGAGCCTATCTCAGCTGGAAGGCAGGGTACACCCTGGACAAGTCGCCACCTCATCGCAGGGCCAACACAGATAGACAGACAACATTCACACACTAGGGCCAATTTAGTGTTACCAATCAAACTATTCCCAGGTGCATGTCCTCGGTGGCAAGGCCCCGGGGGTGGATGAGAAACTCCACACAGAAAGATCCCGAGCCCGGGATTGATATGAAATATATTTTTAAAAAATGAAAAACAATTCCAAAACTCTTTAACATAACCTGAATGACAATAAAAATGGTTATAGTTTTGTTTGTTTCCGACCTGCTTGTAACAAGTCATTTTGAGGAACATCCCAGTCCACACTAGCACAATTCAACAGGTCCGAAAAGGAGCGGGACAAAGCAGAATTTAGTAATCCTAATCCTTCTCCGTGTCTCAGCATTTACTGATAGTTGGTTCACTTCCTGTGTTTTTGATTGTGCGCCACAGGCCTATCTAATCAAATAGGGACCCTTGTCTACTCTTTACAGAGAATGTACTGTATGTCTTTGGTCTTTTTAGACTGAAACCAGAGCACAGTCCCACGGGAGAGGAGCCTGATAGCCTTAAAGGTTTTGCTTCCTCTTCTACTGGCGGAAACAAAAATAAGCCTGGAATCTTAGAGCACTTTGTTCTACTAGTAAGATACGAGGACATACTACAGGGACTGACTTTTGTCATCTTTGTTTTACACAGCCTACCCTGATATACATTCACACGTTAATAAAGGCTAAATAGTTGTATTTTTGTTTAGTTGTCCATCCATCCATTTTCTACCGCTTGTTCCTTTCGGGGTGGCGGGGGGCTGGAGCCTATCCCAGCAGCACTCCCGCGGGATACACCCCGGACAAGTCATTGTTTAGTTCTTTTACACATATTTTATTACAAAGTACTTCTTTTTACACAACTATTAAAAGGGCTGTTGTTGCAACTTGCTGAAAGAACAGAACTAGCTTCAGAGGCATATGTTAGCATTAGTGGTTTAACAAAATATATATTTCTAAATGTTAATACTTTTCACAATTACTAACTATATTAAATAAAAATGGCTTGTTGGCACAAAGAATTAGGCTGTCCTTTGTTGCTCATTAAAAAAACTGTCTGAAAGTTGTTACGATAGGATTTACATTCAATGATGGCTAATGTCAGTAGCTAAACTCGGCCAAATCGCTAATATTAGCTGACAACACACAAAGCTAATATGTGTGTGTGTTTGTGGGTTACCTAGGGCTTAGATCAATCAATCAATCAATCAAAGTTTATTTATATAGCCCTTATTCACAAGTGTCTCAAAGGGCTGCACATCCTGGGCTCAGATCCCACATCAGGGCAAGAAAAAACTCAACCCAATGGGATACGTTAGGGGTTAAAGCTGGAAGGGGGCAGGGTATAATGCTTACAACACTTTGGAAAGTTAGCACCCTCTAAGCAGCCGCGTAAAAGTTACAAAAAGCCCCTTTGAGTGGGAAGTGGAATCAACTGCTAACAGTAGTCGCTAGCTCGCTAGCTAACTGCCAACTGGCCTGCTAGTGCTGCAAGTCTTTTTACACTTGAAGAGATGATAAAGCTGCCAATTGGCAAAGTAGGAAGGAGACCAGGGGCCGTACTTATCAAGCTTCTTAGAGTGCCATTTTACACTTAAAGGCCTACTGAAAGCCACTACTAGCGACCACGCAGTCTGATAGTTTATATATCAATGATGAAATCTTAACATTATAACACATGCCAATACGGCCGGGTTAACTTATAAAGTGACATTTTAAATTTGCCGCTAAACTTCCGGTTCGAAACGCCTCTGAGGATGACGTATGCGTGTGACGTAGCCCGGCGAACACGGGTATGCCTTCCACATTGAAGCCGATACGAAAAAGCTCTGTTTTCATTTCATAATTCCACAGTATTCTGGACATCTGTGTTCGTGAATCTGTTTCAATCATGTTCATTGCATTATGGAGAAGGAAGCCGAGCAAGCAAAGAAGAAAGTTGTCGGTGCGAAATGGACGTATTTTTCGAACGTAGTCAGCCACAACAGTACACAGCCGGCGCTTCTTTGTTTACATTCCCGAAAGATGCAGTCAAGATGGAAGAACTCGGATAACAGAGACTCTAACCAGGAGGACTTTTGATTTGGATACACAGACGCCTGTAGAGAACTGGGACAACACAGACTCTTACCAGGATTACTTTGATTTGGATGACAAAGACGCAGACGTGCTACTGTGAGTATGCAGCTTTGGCTTTTTTTTGCGTATGTACGTAACTTTTTTAAAATATATAAGCTTTATGAACCTTGGGTTAGGTGAACGGTCTTTTGGGCTGAGTGATTGTGTGTGTTGATCATGTGTTTGAATTGTATTGGCGTGTTCTATGGAGCTAGGAGCTAGCAGAGGAGCTAGGAGCTAGCATAACACGTACCGTACCGTACGTGCGCGTCACGTACGTAACTTTTTAAAAATATATAAGCTTTATGAACCTTGGGTTAGGTGAACGGTCTTTTGGGCTGAGTGATTGTGTGTGTTGATCAGGTGTTTGAATTGTATTGGCGTGTTCTATGGAGCTAGGAGCTAGCAGAGGAGCTAGGAGCTAGCATAACAAACACGCAGGTGTTATTATGCAGGATTAATTTGTGGCATATTAAATATAAGCCTGGTTGTGTTGTGGCTAATAGAGTATATATATGTCTTGTGTTTATTTACTGTTGTAGTCATTCCCAGCTGAATATCAGGTACCGTGAGTATGCAGCCTTGGCTGCTAAACATTCGATAACTTGACCGTATGTGCGCGTCACATACGTAACTTTTTAAAAATATATAAGCTTTATGAACCTTGGGTTAGGTAAACGGTCTTTTGGGCTGAGTGACTGTGTGTGTTGATCAGGTGTTTGAATTGTATTGGCGTGTTCTATGGAGCTAGGAGCTAGCAGAGGAGCTAGGAGCTAGCATAACAAACACGCAGGTGTTTTTATGCAGGATTAATTTGTGGCATATTAAATATAAGCCTGGTTGTGTTGTGGCTAATAGAGTATATATATGTCTTGTGTTTATTTACTGTTGTAGTCATTCCCAGCTGAATATCAGGTCACCCCCGGCTCTCACAGCATCTTCCCTATCTGAATAGCTTCAACTCCCCACTAGTCCTTCACTTGCACTTTACTCATCCACAAATCTTTCATCCTCGCTCAAATTAATGGGGAAATTGTCGCTTTCTCGGTCCGAATCTCTCTCACTTCATGCGGCCATCATTGTAAACAATAGGGAACTTTGCATATATGTTCAACTGACTACGTCACGCTACTTCCGGTAGGTGCAAGCCTTTTTTTTATCAGATACCAAAAGTTGCAATCTTTATCGTCGTTGTTCTATACTAAATCCTTTCAGCAAAAATATGGCAATATCGCGAAATGATCAAGTATGACACATAGAATAGATCTGCTATCCCCGTTTAAATAAAAAAAATTCATTTCAGTAGGCCTTTAAGTCCTGAGAATTTGCGAAATTTAGTCCTACTCTCAAACTTAAGAATAAAAGCTTTTTATCAACGTTCTTAAGTCTAAGAATCACTCCTACTCTCCACGATATTTAAGAGACCTTCAGAGGTGTCTTAAGTGGTTAGGAGTTGCCAGCAGGGGATGGCACTGAGGCGAGAGAGACGTGCGCGAACGTTCAGGGAACGGAACAATGTTTTTTTTTTTTTTGATGACGAGCAGCTGATCAAACGGTATCGTTTAGACAGAGCGGATATTATTTTTGTCACAGATTTAATACTTTTCGATTCCTTGTTGATTTCTGCATGTGTCTGCAGTGGGCTAGTATATATAGAGCCACCCACACCAGTTTCAAATTAGTTGCCTAATTAATGAATTGGAAAGAAAATGTTATGACAGTAGCGTATGTGTGTGGCCGTGAGGTGAGTGACGTCAGTGAGTGTGTGGGCGATAGAAGAGAGGGAGCGGTAGCGTGGGTGCCGGCGGGGACTAGTTTGTTTTGTATTATTTTGTAGTTTATTGTCAAAATATACACTCCCATTGTCCACTTAAATATTTCCAAGATATTTCTTTATTCTTAGACAACGGATTCCCTTCCGTGATTGGTCATTTCTATGGACACAGAAATTACGTCACCTAAAATTCCGTTTACGGCACATAGTAATGTCGTAATTCAGCTCTGAGTGTGACACTTAAGATTCAGTCCTACACTTCGCTGAAAGTGTGAGTAAGACGCTTGATAACTAACTTTTAAGTGCAGCTTTCAGCGAAGAATTTATTTACTCTTAAGTCAACTCTTAGCAGACTTCTTAGGAGTAATTCTAAGAAGCTTGATAAGTACGGCCCCAGACTAGCAAGCTTTTACTTTGAAAAGTAGAAGCATGAAGCACTGGTTAATTCTTTCTACATTTGAGGAGACCATTATTTTTAGCCGCTATCATGACAGCTGCTGTTGGTAATTGTAATCAGAGGTAGAAAGCTATTGATTTTTACATCATGACTGTCAATGTTAAAATATGAGAAGCAAGACAAAAACTTCATTTTTCTACAAGCTGCAAGCCAAATGTTGAAAAAAAAATATCCCTATTTAAACTAAAGCCAAAATGATAAATGGTAACTGGGTTATACTTGTATAGCGCTTTTCTATCTTCAAGGTACTCAAAGCGCTTTGAGACTATTTCCACATTCACCCATTCACACACACATTCACACAATGACGGCGGGAGCTGCCATGCAAGGCACTAACCACGAGCCATCAGGAGCAAGGGTAAAGTGTCTCGCTCAAGGACACAACGGACGTGACGAGGTTGGTAGAAGCTGGAGATTGAACCAGGAATCCTCAGGTTGCTGGCACAGCCACTCTCCCAACCGCACCACACCAATCCCATGATAAACACATTGTTAAAATAATTAATAAAGAGTATTAATATCCAGTACCTCCAATAATTTATAACGTTGCAATTGGGCCATTTTGCGCAAAGTAAGTGTGTGTGTGTGTGTGTGTGTGTGTGTGTGTGTGTGTGTGTGTGTGTGTGTGTGTGTGTGTGTGTGTGTGTGTGTGTGTGTGTGTGTGTGTGTGTGTGTGTGTGTGTGTGTGTGTGTGTGTGTGTGTGTGTGTGTGTGTGTGTGTGTGCAAGGGAGTTGTGTTCAAAGATTAACATGCATTCTTTAAGGTTTTAGCCAAACACATTTGTCAAATGAACTGCCTTTACATACATTGATAAAAAAAATTATCAAATTTGAATCACACACTGATGCAATGTTTTGGGGAAAAAAACACGCCTCAAAATAGGGGTGAGACAAGATATCGATATGGCAAACATGATACTTTTTCAAATTATATATTTAATTGTCTTAATAAAGTCTTTGTATAAAGTTAATTTCCCTTGTGGATCATTAAAGTTTGTCTAAGTCTAAGTCTAATTAGTTTTTTAAGGAAAATTGTACACATTTAAAAAATAAAACATTTAATAACTGAATTTTTTGGGGTTGACTGAACTAAAGGCCAATTTTTCTCCACGTCCGCTCCGCAAAGTGTTGCTGTACTACTACCTTGCTGTGCAAAATGGTGATCAAGGCAGTACAAGTCGACAGTGAAGAAATACAACTGATCCATCCATCCATCCATTTTCTACCGCTTGTCCCTTTCAGGCTCGCGGGGGGTGCTGGAGCCTATCTTAGCCGCATTCGGGCGGAAGGCGGGGTACACCCTGGACAAGTCGCCACCTCATCGCAGGGCCAACACAGATAGACAGACAACATTCACACTCACATTCACACACTAGGGCCAATCAACCTATCCCCAGGTGCATGTTTTTGGAGGTGGGAGGAAGCCGGAGTACCCGGAGGGAACCCACGCAGTCACAGGGAGAACATGCAAACTACACATAGAAAGATCCCAAGCCCGGGATTGAACCCAGGACTACTCAGGACCTTCGTATTGTGAGGCACATGCACTAACCCCTGTGATATATATATATATATATATATATATATATATATATATATATATATATATATATTAGTCCTGCAACTAACGATTAATTTGATAATCGATTAATCTGTCGATTATTACTTCGATTAATAATCGGATAAAAGAGACAAACTACATTTCTATCCTTTCCAGTATTTTATTGGAAAAAAAACTGCATACTGGCACCATACTTATTGTGATTAGTGTTTTTCAGCTGTTTGTAAATGTTGCAGTTTATAAATAAAGGTTTATTAAAATAAAAAAATTTAAAAAATTAAAAAAATATTTTAAAAAAATAAATAGAAAAATTGCCTCTGCGCATGCGCATAGCATAGATCCAACAAATCGATGACTAAATTAATCGCCAACTATTTTTATAATCGATTAGTTGTTGCAGCCCTAATATATATACATATATATATATATATATATATATATATATATATATATATATATATATATATATATATATATATATATATATATATATATATATATATATACATAGCCCGCCCCTGGCCAAATTATTTAAACCCAATGCGGCCACCGGGTCAAAAAGTTTGGGGACCCCTGGTATAGTGACTCCCAAAAATTATGACATTGGACATTAGTTTCAAATGTTTGATATGTGCAAAACATGCCTTTTCATTGCTAATCATTTGACAATGAATTAGCAACCTCATTAGACTATAAAATAATGTTGGTGGCACACTGTCAATCTAACATGCATTCTGTGCATCAATCAAGGTATTCAATTTAAGAGAAGTCCAACAAGGTCGGTGGCTGGACAGAGTCGGCAGGTAATATTGTGTGCACACACTGCAGTACATGAGTACAAACAGCAGCTGTGGTCCGGGGTCAGGCCAGGACACAGGTTAGCACGGGGTTGAAGCCTCGTGCACGTGAGGAAAAACAGCAGAAACAGATTTAAGAGAGCGGTGCATGCCAAGAGTGCCATCTGTTTGTGTTCGCCCTCGCTCGCCATGCCGCGCTACATCTTTGTCTCCCCTTCCCAAATCCCCCCTTTAAAAAAAAAAAAAAAAAACTCACTATTTCTTATTTGTTTCCCAAAGCGTGCTAATACATGAAGACGGTATAGATGGCGGAATGTGGGGGTGGGGGCAGTACGGGATAAGATAAAGTATAAATCTGGCAAGCGTCTCAAGTGTAATGACACCTCCGTCTCTATGGAAAAGCATCCCCCTTTTGTCTTCACTTGCATGCTTTCTTTTTACTGTTTTGTTCCCAGAAAAAGCCATGGAACATTTGCCAACATTTTTAAGAGCTGCGAAAAGCAGGATTTTTTCTCTCTCTCGCTCTCTCTCTTCTTTTTTTTATTTTTTTTTTATTTTAAAGTCTTCCACCTCGCAGGTGTTTCTTTTTAAGGCGTGCTCGACAATGCCAAGCTCGTCTTGGCTCGTCTTGAATGCCACGGGCCTCTTGAGGGGGACGAGGGGGTAGAGAGGTAGTGCATAAAAAGGAGAGGTTGGAGAAATCTTATTGATTAGCAGTTCCCTTTTCTTCATCTCACTCGCTAGCTGTCAACAACACACTTTTTAAAGTGTTGATGGGGACACAAGACGGATGTGCCAAGAGTGAAAAACCATAAAAACCCTCTTGTTTAAAAGGAGACTGGACTCAAAAGTGTGAAAAGGCTCCACTAGTATTGCTAATAAAATGTCAAAAACTCTCGTCTAAATTTTTCCCCCCTGAATGTCCACACGCTCCAAACCGACTGGTAAAGCAGCGACAGCAAAAATGAAAAAGAATCATCAATCTTGTCTCATTCGGACATGCTGCTCTGATTAGTATTCTGCCGGTAATTGACACAATTGCAGCCAAGCCTTGCTTCATTAATGTGCAGACAGATTGCTGCTCGTTAGAGCCACCATGTGTTTGCAAACACAAACAGCAGTCGTGTTGCTGAGAGTGGAGCCCTGTCGAGTGCATTAGGTAGGAAGAAAAAGCAGCTCATGTAAAAAGCTGTACATCGTGTATAGTTGGATTATTAGTGGGGTTGTCAACGAATTAGAATATTTATTCGCCATTACTCGCATTTTGTTCATAGTTAACTCAGAAATGAATCACGATAATCACAGATAGATATAATAAGTGTACCCCTGACAGATATTTTTGAAGTTGTTAACGCCATGACATGACAATTAGTTTGCTTTAATGAAATGAAACAAAAAATACCTGCAGTGTGTTGGTGACTTGCCAAATTTTGGATTTTGTAGGAATGCAGAATTTGTATTCCATTACACTTCATTCATTCGAAGCTATCCATAACCTCGCCTTGCCATACCTGTCGACACATCAATCAATTAATCAATCAATCAATCAATGTTTATTTATATAGCCCTAAATCACAAGTGTCTCAAAGGACTGCACAAGCCACAACGACATCCTTGGTTCAGATGCCACATCAGGGCAAGGAAAAACTCAACCTAGTGGGATGACAATGAGAAACCTTGGAGAGGACCGCAGATGTGGGTGACCCCCCCTCCCCCTCTAGGGGAGACCGGTGCAATGGACGTCGAGTGGGTCTAGCATAATATTGTGAAAGTCCAGTCCAATAGCATAATAGTGAGACTCCACTCTATAGTGGGGCCAGCAGGAGACCATCCCGAGCGGAGACGGGTCAGCAGCGCATAGATGTCCCCAACCGGGTCAATATTCTTACCCGATCCCTCAGGTCTTCCCCCTCCATCAACCTGACCGTACCCTCAGCCCGCCTGTCTACCATAGGGTTAAGAGCCTTTAGCCACTCTGCACCTCGCCTCTGGAACTCTCTACCCCCGACATCCAGACCATTGACTCCACAATCACTTTTAAAACTTACCTTAACTACCATGAATTGATTTACGTGGACCCCGACTTAAACAAGTTGAAAAACTTATTTGTTACCATTTAGTGGTCAATTGTACGGAATATGTACTGAACTGTGCAATCTACTAATAAAAGTTTCAATCAATCAATCAAAAACTCAAAAACGTATCTCTCTGTTTTTCTTTCATGCTGCTTTTATGTTTTTATGAGATGTACGGTGACCTTGAGTGCCTTGAAAGGCGCCTTACAAAATACATGTATTAGTGTAAGTATGATTCCTGCTGTAGGAGCACTTGCATTCAGAGAAGGAGCTACATCATGTTTTTATACGAGTTTCACGCATTAATAACAGAAATGTGGATTGTTACAATCATGGTTTGATTGTCAAAGATGTTTGTTAATGTAAAATAATGAAATTTTTACCTGAATAAATGCTTCTGATATTCTGTACATTGTGTTTTTGCTGCATGGCAATGTCTTAACCTTCTCTATTCATTAATAAAGTGTAATATTCAGCCTGCTAAACATTCTTTAATTGAGAACGATCAACCACAAAATGTTATAAAAGAATACACACTTTATTTTAATCTGCCACAAAATGTCTCCCTCTACATTCCTCAACTGATGTACTAGCATTTATTTAGGTAGAAATATGACAGATTACATTACAAAACATATTTGACAATAAATGCATGACAGTAATTTAAAGGCCTACTGAAATGAATTTTTTTTATTTAAACGGGGATAGCAGATCTATTCTATGTGTCATACTTGATCATTTCGCGATATTGCCATATTTTTGCTGAAAGGATTTAGTATAGAACAACGACGATAAAGATTGCAACTTTTGGTATCTGATAAAAAAAAGGCTTGCACCTACCGGAAGTAGCGTGACGTAGTCAGTTGAACATATACGCAAAGTTCCCTATTGTTTACAATGATGGCCGCATGAAGTGAGAGAGATTCGGACCGAGAAAGCGACAATTTCCCCATTAATTTGAGCGAGGATGAAAGATTTGTGGATGAGTAAAGTGCAAGTGAAGGACTAGTGGGGAGTTGAAGCTATTCAGATAGGGAAGATGCTGTGAGAGCCGGGGGTGACCTGATATTCAGCTGGGAATGACTACAACAGTAAATAAACACAAGACATATATATACTCTATTAGCCACAACACAACCAGGCTTATATTTAATATGCCACAAATTAATCCTGCATAAAAACACCTGCGTGTTTGTTATGCTAGCTCCTAGCTCCTCTGCTAGCTCCTAGCTCCATAGAACACGCCAATACAATTCAAACACCTGATCAACACACACAATCACTCAGCCCAAAAGACCGTTTACCTAACCCAAGGTTCATAAAGCTTATATATTTTTAAAAAGTTACGTACGTGACGCGCACATACGGTCAAGTTATCGAATGTTTAGCAGCCAAGGCTGCATACTCACGGTACCTGATATTCAGCTGGGAATGACTACAACAGTAAATAAACACAAGACATATATATACTCTATTAGCCACAACACAACCAGGCTTATATTTAATATGCCACAAATTAATCCTGCATAATAACACCTGCGTGTTTGTTATGCTAGCTCCTAGCTCCTCTGCTAGCTCCTAGCTCCATAGAACACGCCAATACAATTCAAACACCCGATCAACACACACAATCACTCAGCCCAAAAGACCGTTCACCTAACCCAAGGTTCATAAAGCTTATATATTTTTAAAAAGTTACGTACGTGACGCGCACTTACGGTACGGTACGTGTTATGCTAGCTCCTAGCTCCTCTGCTAGCTCCTAGCTCCATAGAACACGCCAATACAATTCAAACACATGATCAACACACACAATCACTCAGCCCAAAAGACCGTTCACCTAACCCAAGGTTCATAAAGCTTATATATTTTAAAAAAGTTACGTACATACGCAAAAAAAAGCCAAAGCTGCATACTCACAGTAGCACGTCTGCGTCTTTGTCATCCAAATCAAAGTAATCCTGGTAAGAGTCTGTGTTGTCCCAGTTCTCTACAGGCGTCTGTGTATCCAAATCAAAAGTCCTCCTGGTTAGAGTCTCTGTTATCCGAGTTCTTCCATCTTGACTGCATCTTTCGGGAATGTAAACAAAGAAGCGCCGGCTGTGTACTGTTGTGGCTGACTACGTTCGAAAAATACGTCCATTTCGCACCGACAACTTTCTTCTTTGCTTGCTTGGCTTCCTTCTCCATAATGCAATGAACATGATTGAAACAGATTCACGAACACAGATGTCCAGAATACTGTGGAATTATGAAATGAAAACAGAGCGTTTTCGTATCGGCTTCAATGTGGAAGGCATACCCGTGTTCGTCGGGCTACGTCACGCGCATACGTCATCCTCAGAGGCGTTTCGAACCGGAAGTTTAGCGGCAAATTTAAAATGTCACTTTATAAGTTAACCCGGCCGTATTGGCATGTGTTATAATGTTAAGATTTCATCATTGATATATAAACTATCAGACTGCGTGGTCGGTAGTAGTGGGTTTCAGTAGGCCTTTAAGAAATGTTTTATTATGACACTGTAGTTAGACAGGATGTGACGCATAGCGCTATTATTGTGAAGCAGGAAGTGTGTGACAACGTGACAAAACTAAAGGACATTAAGTCTGCCTGCCTACTGTCTACAATGGACGTCCATAACAAGGATTGTTTTTTATCTGTGATTTGTTACTAAAATAGAACAAAAACAAACGCTGGCTCTCATGAACACTATTTTTTATTGGGAAGGAAAATAAGTAAAACCATTCATACTCGGGATGTAACAATAAACAGTATTAATGATAACTGAGTTAAAACTCTCGACAGTTAGTATTACGTTTTAAATGAAAAAATAATGGAAAAAACTTGATTTATAGCAGCCTGCTAGCTTAAATGCTAAGATGAAAACAAGAGTCATTGATGTCTTTCCTCAAAAAGAATTGTCATACCCCAATCTAAACTTGTAAAAACACATTACTGTCTGAGCAACTAAAATATTCAATTTTGCACAACTCAACCGACAAGCTGTGCTCTCTGAGAAAAGAGTGATTGATGTATACGTAGAGGATTATGAAACTTAGGCGTTTTTACAATCGATTTAAGGACCGCTAAACAAGGTAGGACATCACAACGCCCGCCAGAACACTCTTATTAGTGAAGCACAAAAAACACAAAACATGCTAAATAGTTGGCTTTCTAACAGTGGGTATATTTATTTTAGTTGTTTAAAAGGATGTCAGTGTGTACTTTTGAGCACATTTACCAGTTCTGCAAAAAATAATGATAACCGTGATCATTTTACTCACAATAACCGTGTTATGAAATGTTTATATCATATCATATCCCTAAATCATACCCTTTGCAACATATTGCATCTTTCTGATATATACTGCAATTTAATAATAAAAGGGGAAAAAATAACTATAGGAATTGTGTACATTGTGGAGGGTGGGGGCCGGGGGGTGATTGTTGATTCATCACATCTTGAAGTAATTGAGACAACCAGCAGGGCCGCTGTTGATGAGTTTAGTCCACTTTTCAAAGTACGTCAGATGCATCCATTCATTTATCCATTTCCTACCGCTTGTCCCTCTCAGGGTTGCGGGGGGCTGGAGCTAGCCTATCGCAGCTGAGACAATTCTTAATATTTTTGTCTAAAATAAATGTGTTTTTAAGTAGTCATCAGTCAACTAATCTTTTTCTTTTGCAAAAATCATAAATATTCTGCTTTTACATTAAGAGATTTGACAAATTTGGCTTTGTTTTTATGATCATGTATTGAAGCAATTAAGCCAAAATGGAGGGCACAAATTGGCTGCAACCAGCAGAGACGTCGTTGATTCAGTCTCAACTAGTTTGAAAACACAGCCAATATGACATCAACTGAGGAATACGTCCAGACACAGCCCAATGTGACGTTATTTCTTCTAAATACACCAGCATGGAAACAATAGTTCATAACATACAGCAATTCTCAAATAACCAAATCAATATATTCAAAAATATATATTTTATAAGAAATACTGTATTTTGTTAATTGTCCCAATATTGTAATTGAACAAGAAAGAGTTTTTAAACAAAATATTTTTAGGGACATTACAATCAGGGTGATACCGATTCTGATACCGATTATCCACGAGTGAGGTTGGCTGATAATCAACCAATAGGGATGGGAATTGATAAAATGTTTCCGGTTCTGATTCCACTTTTGATTCTGCTTAACGATTCGGTTCTTTATCGGTTGTTATTTTGGAAAAAAGATAATAAAAAGATGAATTAACATCCATTATGTTTAGTTTACAGCTAACATGACCTTACAGAGCCAACAGGGAGGTCTTAAAGGGGAACTGCACTTTTTTTGGAATTTTGCCTATCGTTCACAATCATTACGAGAGACAAAAAGACAAAAGGGTTTTGTTTTTATTGCATGCTAATATGTAAAAATTGCTTCATTCTAGGTGGCTAGCAATGCAGCTAATTGGAGCAATCATTCTACCTCTAAATCTCTCGCATTCAAAAACCGCCGACAATACTTCATTTGCGTTCCGTAACCTGTATAATAACCAAACTGTAGCGAAAATACTGAGGAACTCTTCTTTTAGCATACTAACACATCAGCGTGCTACGGTATTAACCGTAAAAGCTAACTACGGCAAGGGATAAGCTAGTTTCTACGTCAGTGTGAAACGCGTTTGAGACCGTAATGCACAACACACTGCGCTAAGACACCAATCTGTATTGACTGAAAAACATGAACAATCATATAACAGTATCTGTAAAGTATTAGCCCACATTTCATGTTTTGTGTGTACACAGCGAGCCAAATAAATATGCGTAATCGATATATATATATATATATATATATATATATATATATATATATATATATATATATATATATATATATATATATATATATATATATATATAAAGTGTGACTCACTCGATGTACAGTTGTCTGTTTGGTCCAGCTGGCCAGGGACGTTTTTTCTGGTTAATTATGGGTAAGCACGCCATTAATGTCGAAATAGATTGGCTTCAAGGTACTCAGAGCGCTTTGACACTTTTGCCACATTCACAATCACATTCACACACCGGCGGGAGCTGCCATGCAAGGCCCTAACCACGACCCATCAGGAGCAAGGGTTGAAGTGCCTTGCCCAAGGGATTGAACCAGGAACCCTCATGTTGCTGGTAGGGCCACTTTACCAACCGAGCCACGACGTCCCTCAAATTCATCCACAAGATAAGGCTGGAAAATCCACATTTGTCCAAAAATAGTTGTCTTCTTACCGAATCTGCCATGATTAGAACATACTCGCGTGTTTGTATCCGGAAGGGGTTGTTGCCAGAAGTCAGACGTGCGCTGCTATTTATACAGAAATCAATGCGCCAAAGAATTAGTTCAGGCAATGATTAAAATGACCAAAATACGGTAAATATTGTACATAGTGTTAGGAATGTGTCTGTTACTACATTATATATACAGGTATTTACTTGCAGTGTGTATATAAAACGTTGATGGAGGGTTTTGAAGTTGTTTAGAGCAGAGGTCCCCAACCACCGGGCCGCGTCCTGGTACCGGTCCGCGGACCGATTGGTACCAGGCCGCGCAAGAAATTTAAAAAATATATATATATATCTATATATATATTTTTTTTTTAAAAAATTAAATCAACATAAAAAACACAATATATACATTATATATCAATATAGATCAATACAGTCTGCAAGGATACAGTCCGTAAGCACACATGATTGTATTTCTTTATGAAGAAAAAAATAAATAAATAAATAAAAACAATCGCCCCCCCCCCCACACACTGTTTTAGAAGGCTTTGAAGGCTACAACGGTAACTCCTAACTCCCATTAGCTGCATCTTCCAAGCATTTTTAATCATCTTTAAAATTAAAATTAAAAACACGTGTCTACTTGTCCCTCCTAATGATTGTGAATGATAGGCAAAATTCCAAAAAAAAAAGTGCAGTTCTCCTTTCAGAGGCATACAGCATTAAAAAAAACTTTTTGAAAAAAAAAAAAAAAAAAAAAAGTATTTAAGAAAATTTTACAAAATAAAATTACACAAGAATGTAACATTTCGTAACATTTTTAAAACATTTAGGAATATTTGTCATCTACCTAGAAAATATATTTTGCAAAGGTTTGTTTAGATTTACAAGGTGAAACTAATATAATGACATAAGCTCATAACATGCAACATGAGACATTTCCAACCTTCTTTTGATGAAAACCTTGAACGTCTCAGAAAATATGGCGTTTAAAAAAGTATGATATTAAATAGAGGCGTGACATATGTCACTTTGCATGTAATGTGTTAATATCACATATTAGTTTCCCATTTGAAGTTAAACTGCTGACATGAATAGACTTGTACACAAAACACATTTATAGTAACTGCATGCTGTATGATCAAATGTTTCAGCATATTGCTCGTATGTCCTCCTCTTGATGAAATAGCAACCTTGGAATTATTAAAAGTAGCGCTGTTGCAATCTTTTTTAGTAAAATGTCAGCAAACTTCGGTGCGCTTTTTCCGCGCGAGCAACGCCATGTTGTTTATGCCACTACGCACGTTGTGTAATGATGTCGACACCACCCGGAAGAACCGTTAAAGGAACCGCTAGACAAAATGGCAAGCGATTCTAAGGAATTGATACAATGGGAACCGGTTCTGAACAAGAACCCATTTTCGATTCCCATCCTGCTACCGATCACATGTATTAAATCTAATTCTTTGTATTTATTTATGGAGAGTGATATTGACAGTTAAACTATATCAACACAATATTGAAATTAGTGCCTTATTCTCTTTTTTACATACAATTTGAGCAAAACAAAGTCAATAGCACACAATAACTAAACAAAAGGTTTTTTCCCTCACAGTCCGCCTGTGTCCAGGGAATTATTCCTTTAGTTTGTAAACATCAACAAAAACATCCATCCACCCATCCATTTTCTACCACTTGTCCTGTTCGGGGTCGCAGGGGGTGCTGGAGCCTATCTCAGCTGCATTCGATGCGGAAGGCGGGGTACACCCTGGACAAGTCGCCACCTCATCACAGGGCCAACACAGATAGACAGACAACATTCACACTCACATTCACTAGGGCCAATTTAGTGTTGCCAATCAACCTATCCCCAGGTGCATGTTTTTGGCGGTGGGAGGAAGCCGGAGTACCCTCTGGAACCCACGCAGTCACGGGGAGAAAATGCAAACTCCACACAGAAAGATCCCGAGCCCGGGATTGAACCCAGGACTATTCAGGACCTTCGTATTGTGAGGCACATGCACTAACTCCTGTGCACAAAATATAATTTTTAGAAAATAAAAATACTGACCTAATCGCGCTAGTATCAATCATAAAGAGATACTATCATTGGTATCGACACCACCAACCTTCTTCCTCTTAAGTGTTATGTACTGACTGCGACTAGACTTTTATCAACCTAATAACTAATTGATTTACTGTTATGAACTGCTAACTTTCTGCTCCAACGCACTTATCTACACTTCTTAAAGATTACTAAGTACTTACACCTTGGTGTTGTTTCAAGCTGTTGTTTCACGACATAGTCAATTTGCAAACAGCTAAAATTATACACAAAGCAAACCTGCTACCCAAGAATATACAACTATTCTTCTCAAAAAAAAGAGGAGAAATATAATCTTAGAAAAAAATGTAATTCAAAACCTTTTGTAAGCACGTACAACACTTAAGACCTTCAGTATATCTGTATGTGGAATTCAATAATGGAATGGATTAAGCAAAGCAATTTAAAAAATTCACTCATTTAATCCACTTCAAGAAACTCTTCAAACTTAAAGTGTTTACAAAGTACAAAGAAGAAGAACCATGATAAACATTCTGAATTTATTTCATCCGTCCATTCATTCATACTCAAAATAATCTTACTCATCTCATCATATGAAATATAACTTACTTCACCAATTATTATTTATTTATATATTTTTATTGTGATTACTTATAGAGTATATTGTGAATAAATTGAGAACAGGAAGTGAACAAAAGTTTTAGCAACTGTTATGTAAAAGAAAAGGGGTAGGATTAATAAGCTCTGCTTCTTCCTACTCCTTTTCGAACACGTTGAAAAGAGAAACTGGAAATTGTGATGTATCATGTTGTATGCTTACATGTTCCAAATAAACTCAAACTCAACTCAACTCAACTCAGCTTGGCCGTTAGCGTAGCTATTAACATGTCTGCCCCTAGCTTGATGTCATTGTGTAACTTGTTTGGCCTTGTCCTCCAGTGATAATGCTACTTGATCATGAGACTTAAGATACTAAGAAATGCAGTTTATTTGCCATAACGGAGGTGATTGTTAATAGATTAGGGGAGCAGCTCCACACTGTGTATGAAGACATCTTGTCAGCAGGGGGACTAAAAACAAATACAGAGTCAGCCAGAGTGGATCGACGTTTGTGATCGGTAATGAAAGGCAATTTTTTTTCTTGAAAAATACTGATCGGGGGCCAACCGACCAGCACATCTTTGCCAATTATTATAAGAGTCACCTGTATATTTCTTGTATTTACACTGCTTTGGAAATATATGTGTTTGTCATAAGAATCCTAAATGTGTTCTTCTTTCAAATGAAATGAAATGATCAAAGAATTAAAAAAAAATATTTTTAATACAGAAAGTGAGATGATGGGAAGAAACACAGGACAAGAGAGGGGGAGAAGATGCAGGTTTGGGGGTTGTAGAGAGACAAGGATGAAAAGAAGCAGGAAAGAAGTACCATCTGTTTTCTGGGACTAGAAAGATTTAAAAAAGTGAGAATGGCTCAGATGCGGAGGAGAGTGTGAGGAGCACGGGGGAAGTATCGCAGAGAGGTGAGTTAGGGACAAGAGAGGGCAGAGAAGGAGAGGGGTGGACAGATGGGGGCACAGGGAGATGTGAGGATGGGAAGGAGGAGAGAGAGGGGTGGACCAGAGATTGGAGGTCTGGCAGTGGCGTGAGCGCACTGGGCACAGGCTCTCATCAGGAGGGGACATGACTCGACATGCCGGTTCATCCCAGCTGGGTCAACGTGCCGCGCTGCCATGTTGTTTTGGCACAAACACACACACACACACACATAAGCAGGCGCACAAACCAACAAACAAATCTCCAGCTTACTCGCTCATAGTCGGCCTCATATCTAGACACACACGAGCAAGCTCACGCCCAAAAAAATGCCACGGTCTTGGCCGACGCCGAGTCGCCAGGCGATGGCGACGGGCTAATGGAAACGCCAAACTCGTTACTCTAACACTGGGTGACAAGGGCACCTTGGGCTGCAGATGTTCCTGCTGATGACAGATGGAGGCTGGCACTGCCAGGGGACAGTGGGCCCGGGCCTACGCCAGCTCGGTGCCACCTGCACCCCTCTTATGTACCCACACACACACACTTTCTCATTGGGCCTATCGCTCTGAACACAGCATCACTCTCCTCTTCTCTTAATCTTCCACGTTCACGTTCACACACCCTGGCACAGCGCTCCCCTTTCTCAGGCTATCGCCGCTGCTTGTCTATGATACAAGGTGGGCTTGTGTCGGTATGATTGCTGGTGTTTTTTATACGTGCAAGGAAAAAAACTTGTATTACTTCATCCAACAACAATGTACTAAACAACACAGTCAACAAATCATCTACTTGACTTGGTCACATTTTTTTGCACAGCCACTTGTTGCTATCGATAAGTGCCAGTCGCCCGATTATAATTGTGACATGTTGCCCAATGGAGGAAGTTGGGCTGGTAGATCTGAGGGAAGAGGGAAGAGATTCCAAAAACATTCTATATGGATTACGGCAGGGGTTCTTAACATTTCTGACCCGAGGGCCCAACTTTTCCTACTCAAGTATTAACACTGAATTAGTAATGTTAGTCTTATATCTAACCTACCTACAGTTTAACAGAATAAACCTTGTCAAATAATATGAAAGCATGTTTTAATCACAAATATTATCAAAGCTTAGGCCAGGCTGATTACAAAAAAATACTAATCAAATATAGTATACCGCGAAAGAAAGAACTCATAAAAACTATTAAAACTTTTTTTTTTTTAAATACATACAATTATGCACTGCTCAAATAAATACAGTATAACTAAACTAATAATAAATAATATATATGTATGTATGTATGTATATATATATATATATATATATATATATATATATATATATATATATATATATATATATATATATGTTTCTTAAATGAAAGAAAAAATTAAGTGCAAATAACACAGCTAGTGTGTGTGTGACTATCAGTGGTACTTTAACTTTAACCTCACTACTTTAGTCATATTGTATTGTGTGTTTAATATTGTCATTACTGCCACAAGTGGAGGAAAAGTGTATTTCAACTGAGTACCGCTGCGTATCATACGGACCACAGATGAGAAACACATTTTTGGCCCTCTATGGTGTGCTCGCGGTCCAACAATGAGCCTGATGGTTAAACACTGGATTATGGGACAACACTGAAATCAAGATTTACTAATATATTACAAAAAAATGCCTCTAAAGTTGGACAAAACTTCAGCGATTAAAGTATCAACTCTGTACAATTGTTTTTGCTTTTTACAGAATGTTTTGCTCACAGAATTTTTTTTAAATGTTCCTAAAATAGGCATTGAGGTTATAAAGTGTGTTTTATCTGATTACTCAATTAATCGAACAAACAAATCAATAGATTACTTGATTCCTAAAATAATCTAAGGCTGCAGCCTGAGTGAAACCCAGACATGTCGCTTTGTTTGTGGCCCAGAAGAGGCAAAAAGAAATGTCAATCAATAGGTTGTTTAATTGTTTTCACGGTCCGTACCTGGTTTAAGGGCCATGGTTTTGCTTCTTTTTTGGTACATTTTGTGGTGGTAAAGATAACTTTTTTGCCTCTGAAAGTTATTTTGTTTTTTTGCTTGTCATCACAAACACTCTGCAGTAAACAAAATATCAGTGGTGTACTGAATACTATAAGATTTTTATTTCAACTTAACATTCACTAAACAACACTTTCAAATGGTAAATTATTTGTATTCTTTAATTACTTGTATACATCAGTGCTTCTCACCAGTGTTTTGGTAAACAACAAGCGGTGATCCAGATTGTGGAGTTTTTAAAACCCAAATTCTGTATCGTATATTGAATGAAAATACATTAAAGTGCAGTTTGAATTTGAGGTACTGTAAAATAATATATACCAACACATAAAACAAGTTTAATGATTATTTTAGGAACAAAATGTTTGTTTTTAATCCACCAACTAACAAAAAGAACACAAATTGTCTTGTCTCCAGAGTGTTTTTTAGTACATGTTATATCAAAGGAGTGGAATTTTTGTAGACACAAAAACAAAAAGTCTGATTTAGAAATATTTAGATATAAAAATGACATTTCTGATGAAATCACAAAATGTTGATTCTCCCAGTCGGAACCAATACAGTCACATAGACATTCTAAGTGCCTGCAAGTACACATTCGGGGCAGGATGACTGGTGAGCTGCAGCAGATAGTAAAAGTAAAGTGTGTCACTAAAGTCACTGCTCCTTCTCAATGTTGTGCTTCAACTTCTATGCTAGTGTTAGTCATATTTCTTTATTTTGTTATTCTGGGCTGCACTTCCAGCTGTGTAAGGAGGAAGAGGCACAACGCGCTGATTGAACATTCATTACGTCGTGACGAGCCTCACTTTCGCGACGCTGGAACAGGAGGACGCGCACACCTGCAGACACTTACACACGCAAACGTACAAAAACACACAAACATTCACAGACACACACAGGATCACGGTCAATAAAGGTGGATGTTCTGTGCAGAATTATACCAAGCATGGTTGCTTCCCTACTGTTTACTACTGCGGTGACTTCTAACAGACATATACGCCATGTTTTGATCGAGGAAATTAATCACGATCACAATCATATAATCACCCAACCCTAACAAAGAGTTGAATCTTTGTATCATATAATCGCCCAACCCTACCAAAAACCTCAATCTTTGTCTCATCAGAGCAGATCATGTTGTTTCTCATGGTTTGAGAGTTTTACAGCATGCTGGCAAACTTTTTAAGAAGAAATGGCTTCCGTCTGGCCATTTTTTCTATACAAGCCTGACTGATGGATTCCTGCAGAGATGGTTGTCCTTCTGGAAGGTTCCCCTCTCTTCACAGAGGAATGTTGTAGCTCTGACAGGGTGACCGTACGGTTCTTGGTCACCTCCCTGACTAGACTAAGATGAATGCAGCAATGCACAGTGACAGCCTGGATGAAAATCAAAACTCCCCAACCAACATGATGGCTCTCCAGAAGTGCAGGAACGAGGAATGGGCAAAGATTGGTGTGCCAAGCACGGCTGTAACTAGGATTCGACAAATATCGAGGTCAAAAACTGGTGGCTGAAATCTTGTGTATCCATGTACCATCCATCCATCTACCCATTTTCTAATTTTGTAGCGATTGTCCCTCTCTGGGTTACGGGGGGCTGGAGCCTATCCTAGATGCATTCGGGCGGAAGGCGGGGTACACCCTGGACAAGTCGCCACCTCATAGCAGTATGCCAGTACCATATAAATAAGATTACCTTGAGCAACACAATGAATTTCCAGAATGATAAAAGCTTTCATTGAGGCAGAACTATCACGTGTTATATTATCTAACATCTTTGACAATCAGCATGATTTTGTAACAGACTTAGACTTAGACAAACTTTATGAATCCAGAATGGAAATTGTTCCACACAGTAGCTCAGTTACAAAGGATGGAAAGGGTAAGGATGGAAAGGATAATGCAGGTATAAAGTAGATTAAAAATGTACCATAGTAGCAATATAAAATATAATATATATGTAATATTTACATATTATACTATATATACAGTATATAATATAATATATACGGATATATTATATTATATTTGTATACAAACCCCGTTTCCATATGAGTTGGAAAATTGTGTTAGATGTAAATATAAACGGAATACAATGATTTGCAAATCCTTTTCAACCCATATTCAATTGAATGTACTACAAAGACAAGATATTTGATGTTCAAACTAATAAACTTTTTTTTTTTTTTGCAAATAATAATTAACTTAGAATTTCATGGCTGCAACACGTGCCAAAGTAGTTGGGAAAGGGCATGTTCACCACTGTGTTACATCACCTTTTCTTTTAACAACACTCAATAAACAATTGGGAACTGAGGAAACTAATTGTTGAAGCTTTGAAAGTGGAATTCTTTCCCATTCTTGTTTTATGTAGAGCTTCAGTCGTTCAACAGTCCGGGGTCTCCGCTGTCGTATTTTACGCTTCATAATGCGCCACACATTTTCAATGGGAGACAGGTCTGGACTGCAGGCGGGCCAGGAAAGTACCCGCACTCTTTTTTTACGAAGCCACGCTGTTGTAACACGTGTTGAATGTGGCTTGGCATTGTCTTGCTGAAATAAGCAGGGGCGTCCATGAAAAAGACGGCGCTTAAATGGCAGCATATGTTGTTCCAAAACCTGTATGTACCTTTCAGCATTAATGGTGCCTTCACAGATGTGTAAGTTACCCATGACTTGGGCACTAATGCACCCCCATACCATTACAGATGCTAGCTTTTGAACTTTGCGTCGATAACAGTCTGGATGGTTCGCTTCCCCTTTGGTCCGGATGACACAATGTCGAATATTTCCAAAAACAATTTGAAATGTGGACTCGTCAGACCACAGAACCCTTTTCCACTTTGCATCAGTCCATCTTAGATGATCTCGGGATGTTGTTAATAAATGGCTTTCGCTTTGCATAGTAGAGCTTTAACTTGCACTTACAGATGTAGCGACAAACTGTATTTAGTGACAGTGGTTTTCTGAAGTGTTCCTGAGCCCATGTGGTGATATCCTTTAGAGATTGATGTCGGTTTTTGATACAATGCCGTCTGAGAGATCGAAGGTCACGGTCATTCAATGTTGGTTTCCGGCCATGCCGCTTACGTGGAGTGATTTCTCCAGATTCTCTGAAGCTGTTGATGATATTATGGACCGTAGATGTTGAAATCCCTAAATTACTTGCAATTGCACTTTGAGAAACGTTGTTCTTAAACTGTTTGACTATTTGCTCACGCAGTTGTGGACAAAGGGGTGTACATCGCCCCATCCATTCTTGTGAAAGACTGAGCATTTTTTGGGAAGCTGTTTTTATACCCAATCATGGCACCCACCTGTTCCCCATTAGCCTGCACACCTGTGGGATGTTTCAAATAAGTGTTTGATGAGCATTCCTCAACTTTATCAGTATTTATTGCCACCTTTCCCAACTCCTTTGTCACGTGTTGCTGACATCAAATTCTAAAGTTAATGATTATTTGCAAAAAAAAATTTTTTATCAGTTTGAACATCAAATATGTTGTCTTTGTAGCATATTCAACTGAATATGGTTTGAAAATAATTTGCAAATCATTGTATTCCATTTATATTTACATCTAACACAATTTCCCAACTCATATGGAAACGGGGTTTGTACAATATTACAGTATATGTAACAGCTGCAGCAAAAACAGCAAAAAACAGTCCACCTTTTTATTAATATGCTGAAGTTTATCATATCAAACAATTTTAACTTCAATAAAAATTAATTTGAAAACATTTCCAAAATGTACACCATGACAGCGATTTGAAGCACTCGGCGCGGGGCGTGAAACCGCAACCGTCCAATTGAGAGGAACGTGTGCTAGCTACTAGGCTAAAGGCAGAGCTGCGAACCCAGCGGCTAGTACACTATTTGGAGCTGTCAGGGGGTGAAGTTTACCAACATACATCTGGCGCAATCACTCTGGCTGGCCCCCGTTACACAAAGCAAGTACTAAAGCATTGCACCACTGAGTCATCGGAAGTGTTAGGGAAATTCTGTCATCATATTCTTATTAGTGACGGATCATGACTTGGCCAAGAATACGGTTGGGGTGAAATTCTATATAAAGGCCGTGTTCTCACTCAATAATTTACATTTTAATGTGCTTCTTCACACAAAACGGGATTGCCCTACACACAGCGCGTGTTCAGCTTTTGGGGCGGGCTTGATCTCTGTGAACAGAACCTGACTGACATGACAACGTCATTTTACCCACAGTGTTTCACATCAATTCCATTAAGGTGAAACCAACATTAGTTGCGTCAGTATCATTTAATGTTAACATTACGTTTACAGCACAATTTAGATCGGATGATGTATAAGTAAAAGTGGACTTCATTGCGTTACATTGTTGGCGTTGTAGCCCGGCTGTGCATGACCAAAGATCGTATATTAAGAGAGGATGATCTACCGCATGGTTATGTACAGCGCACACAAAGTATATTCGCCATCAGTCATATTATCTTTTTTTTGTCACTTAAAAAAATGCTGAGGACATTATCTCGGTGTTCTCAATGGTAGTTATGGCCATGGCGCCAAGCTTGTGGCATTGTATTTAAAAAGACTTCAGGCTGTAATTGCTGCCAAAGGTGCATCAATAAAGTATTGAGCAAAGGCTGTGAATACTTACAGTATGTACATGTGAGTTTACATTTTTTTAGTTTTAATACACCAAAAATAAAAAGTTTAACTTTTCACATTGTCATTCTAGGGTATTGTCTTAAGAATTTTGAGGAAAGATGGATTTATTGTATTTTGGAATAAGGCTGTGACGTAACAAAATGTGGAAAAAGTGAAATGCTGTAAATACTTTCTGGATGCACTGTAGTTCTCATTGTACCGGTATTGGTGAAAGTGCTTTAAAAGTACTTATAAACACACTCAAATCTTTAATGTACACAATTGAATAGTGTGTTTATACAAGGTTAGATTGGAGTATGTTGTTTCTTAATGGGAAAATACATAAATATATATTGTGTTCATGTTCGCATTTCAGTTCGCTAGCCAGCCTGAGGGTAGTTTTAGTAAAATAATATTTTCCAGCCACAATCATAGACAATATATCCTAAAAGTAGAAATAAGGAAATAAGGAAAATAAGGACAAAATATATTACATACCCAATTTTTCCTAAAATTCAAGAAATACAATTTCAAATTATTCATGGAATATAACCTACAAATGATTTTTTTTGGCGGCTGTCATATCTGTGGAGCTGTAGAGGATGTGGATCATTTGTTAGTGGAATGTGACACTGTACATTTGTTTTGGGAGAAGATCAGACATTGGCTGAGAGAAAAGGGTATGGAGATGTCACCATTTCCAATGGAATATATCAAATTTGGCATAACTATAAATGATGGTTACATAGAAATGCTTGTCAATATTATGTTGCAAGATACATTTTTTATACCAAAATGTCGATTTCAGAAAGTAAATCCTACATTTTCACATTGCCTTAAAGATTTCAAGTTATTAATTAAATCTTGGAAAATGTTTTAAAGTATCTACATTAGCCCTATTTTTGAATTTTGTATTTTATGTTATTTGTTTTTTATTGATTATTATTATTACTTTTTTTAAATCATCTATTTGTACTGTCTCTTACTTTTCTTTCCTCAGCATGTTTTGTTTGTTTAAGATGATAATTGCTTAACCTGGTGGATGTTTGAAAATGTTGAGATGTGTTGAAAGTGCCTTGATTTGTGTGTACATTGTGAATATACTGTATGTTGTTTGTGTGTACAATCGTTCAATAAAAGAAAAAGAAAAAAATAAATTAGCTCGCCAGCCATTAGCATGCTAGCTTGCTTCTCCAGTAAATGAGCAGTATCACTGGTTCCTGAGTTTATCAAAGTACAGTTATCAATCACGGTTTTACAATAACTTTAATTAAAAATGGAAATACTAACCGTCAGGAGTTTTACCACAATTCATAATTAATACAGCTTACCGTAATATCCTTAGTATTCATTGTTAATGAATTTAGACTATTATGTTTTATTAATAAGCACGGGAGAGCAAAATAAATGCATCAATTTCAGCTTTAATACACACAAGGTGATTGTAGCTCAACTATTGCATGATGGAGACGGTCTTAACGACACCATCTATCTTGATGGAAGTGGTGACAGGCGTCTGGAGTTGATTCTCCATCCTGGCTCACAAAGCACAGCCCACCCGCATCATTTATTGCATGCCATGAGTCGCCAGATTACCAAAGTGTGCTCAGATGTCATTTTGGTGACTAAACTTTCCTGCAAGGAACCGATCATTAATGTTTTTATCTCTCGCTTTTTCCTTGCATGCTAACAGGCATCCTATTTTTTGCTCCAAATTCTTAAATAACAAAAGGGAGACGAGTGAAGAAAACCTGACTCACATCAAAGTCCTTCCCCCCGCCCCAACAGAAAATGTGGTCTGACTCTGACGAAGGTGTTTTGGGGCCGTGAGCATCAAATCCAGGCGCGCCTGTCAGATTCCGAGAAATAAAAGCAAACCTTCATACACTTTTATAAATGCGAGCAGATGTGACGGTATAAGTTATGGCCAGATGCGGGCCTTCTCGCTGTGGCAATTTATGGACTGAGAAATTAATCTATGAATGTTTATTTTGACTTTGAAAGTATTCTGTGAGGGAGACGTGCATGTACGATCAGAATGGAAATGTGTTGCAAAAAAAAAAAAAAAGGTTGTTTTTTTTGGATACCCGACACAATCTCCATATGGCTTTTCTATCCTGTGCTAGTATTGCTCTCGTTTGTATGCATCATATTTAAGAAGGGTTACTATCCATTAGTCTTTATGGTTTTACTCACATTTGCATCATAATTTCACATCTGATCAAACATGGTGAAAACTATCTTTAAAGCCCACTGCTGCTCTTCAGGCTAAGTTGTGTTGTTTATGGAAATATAATGCAAGCTTGGATGGCATATGATTTGATTTAAAAATGTATTTTTCCTGTCATCAATTAATGAAAATAGAAATAATCTGTTACTAGGTTGAACTGTAGCCACAAAAATAATGTCAGGGGTGTCCAAAGTGCGGTCCAGGGGCCATTTTGGGCTTTTGGCGCATTGAAAAAAAAAATGACACAAAAAAAACATTGAAAAGTGAAATATTTTGCAATATTGACACTAATAAGTTATACAACAACTGTATTTTTCTTTTTTTTTAAAAGTCGTATAATGATCTTTTGAAGTTGATCACGAGATTTAAGCATTGAAAGTATTAATAATGTATATTAATATATGGCTTATTTTTAACACTTTAATGACTGAGACTTTTTTGGGTCCCTGGGACCTTCACTGTGATTGTTTTTATACTGTTGTTCAAAAATAATAATTCATCAAAATCAATGTTGTTATGAATTATTGACCAATTTAAGGCTCTAATTACTTCACATCAAATATTTAACATAGAACAATTGGGGGGGGAAATATGGCATATTGTGTTTTTCCTGATAAAAAGAGAGTTTGACAAAAAGGACAAAACACAATTTGATTATTGGGGCTAACGATTTGATCCAGAACCTATCCTTGATTCAAAATCTATACTTTTTAATAACATTGGATGCCAGTTATTTGATTAACTACATTCCTCCATAAACTAGATAAACATCTCTGATCAATGTATATATTACTTAAAAGAAAACTGGTTTTGTTAAATACAATGCCTCCCAAACATTTAATGATGTCAAATACAAATAAGGCAACAAGAGAAGTATCCCAAACTTCTCTTTTCTAAAGTAAATCTATACAGCAGATACGGGCATTTACATCAACAATATAATTTGGCTGGACAGAACAAATAGGAGAAAAAAGAAAGCAAGAAAAAAAAAGATTTTTGATTTTTTTTAATCGATTAAGAATCATTATAAATTAGATTAAAGATTAAAAGATTAAAGTACCAATGATTGTCACACACACACTAGATGTGGTGAAATTTGTCCTCTGCATTTGACCCATCCCCTTGGGGAGCAGTGGGCAGCAGCGGCGCCACGCCCGGGAATCATTTTGGTGATTTAACCCCCAACTCCAACCCTTGATGCTTAGAATTACAATTCACCTGAAAATTTATTTTTTGACACCCCTAGCATACAACATTTTTTTTTTTTTTTACTTTATGTCAAAGGATAGAACTGAAGTTGAGATATATATATTTAAAAGTTGAAAGTAGGGGTGTAACGGTACACAAAAATTTCGGTTAGGTACGTACCTCGGTTTAGAGGTCACGGTTCGGTTTCTTTTCGGTACAGTAAGAAAACAACAAAATATATATTTGTTGGTTATTTAATTACCAAATTTGCAAAATCTTCCACCAAAAATATTTTTCTTCGTGGAATATTTGATGTTAAGTAATCGGAACCTTGGATAGGTCAATAATTCATCATAACATTGATTTTGATTCAATATTATGTTTTGAGCAATGACAGTTTTAAAGAAAAAAAAAAGAGCTTTGTTTTATTAGTCAACATTGCAACTTTTTCTAAATTACATTTAACCTTTAAGCTTTTTTATTTCACTTTTGTTATGTTTTTGTTTATTTTAATAGTATTTTTAGAATGTGCCTTGGGCCTTTAAAACATTAGCTGTGGGCCGCACATGGCCTCCGGGGCACACTTTTGACACCCCTGCTATAGATAATAAAAAAATAAATCTGATAAATCTATGGATAAAAAGCAGAGCCTGGCGACGCATGCGCGTTTATCATAACTCTCCCGCTCTCTCTGTCTCTGCCCCTCCCTCACAAATGCTGCTGCGCACACCTTCACAATTTGTTTTGTTTTTAACCCCTTCTTAACCCTGAACGTACATTGAAAATACACGCAACCCTAACTCAAAATGCCGGACATTTGAGGCATTTAAGAAACTCCGCCCGAACAGCCCTGCAAAAGAGGACATGTCCG
This sequence comes from Entelurus aequoreus, assembly GCF_033978785.1. NCBI lineage: Eukaryota > Metazoa > Chordata > Actinopteri > Syngnathiformes > Syngnathidae > Entelurus > Entelurus aequoreus. The sequence goes on from NC_084748.1 coordinate 29,850,532, forward strand.
GTGATAAGAGGACGTATGGTCAGTCTATCGTAGCCCGGTCAATACTAGCATGCCGTGTGTTGTGCCTCGGTGTGCATTGTTTACACAACGTGCGGTACGCTACTTAATATGTCCGTGTGGAAACTTGTTCGGTACACCTCCGAACCGAACCAAACACCCCGTACCGAAACGGTTCAATACAAATACACGTACCGTTACACCCCTAGTTGAAAGTATAAAAATGTTTTAAGACTTTAATGACTGAGACCCTTTTGGGTCCCCAGGACCTTTTAGCATTCACCAAAATTGAGGGAAGCCCTAAAAGATACTTAATATATTGTATCGGTTTTGAAAATTAAAAATATTAAAAATGGCCCCCACATGCTTTAATTTTTTTAGAGTGCGACCCTCAGTGGAAAAAGTTTTGACACATATGGCTTTTCTATCCTGTGACCTTTTAGTCTTGCATGAATCCGTCCGTCATCCAAAAAACATGTATGGTCATTTGACCCCCGCAACAAAACAAAACAATTATCTCTCCCCTCATTAGGACATGTCTTGGCATTACCACCCCAACCCTGCCCCCACCCAACACCCTCTCGAACGTCGCTCTTTCTCCTGCAGGCCCACACTGCCTTGCACCACCGTGACAAGAAGGGTCTCTTAAGTGCACGTTAAGTGCAGATTTTAGCCTTCATCATTCTTTTAAAAGCACAGCTCACAGAGGGAAGAAAAAACGTGGAAGACGGCCAGACGGTATACATAACGTAATGTCGTGTTGAATGGCATGTAGCAGTGCGAGCTGTGTGTTGTTATGCTGATCATGTGACCAGGCAGGCGGAGAACGAGGTGGTGTGATACGGTGGCTGGTGAGGGAGGCGTGGGGGGGGGGGGCCGGTTTCCCCATGCCAGCTTTTAATTACTTTAATTGGTGTCATTAGTTAAGTGAGCATGAGAGACATCACCTGCGTGGCATGTGAACACACCTGTCATAGCAACATAGCTATCATCATCACCAATCATCATCAAGGTAAGCGCGACACACCCCCTGCTGCAAAGCAGCGGCAACACACACATTTGGAGCGATATCGTCTTAATTGCCATTAAAGCATACAGCGGGTTTAATGTACAGTAATAATTTGTTGGGGTTTTGTCCAAAATGGCTGCCATACCGACCACACCTGTAAACATTTGCATTTGAAAGTAAGGAACATTTTCTTGAAAACGAGGGCACCAGCACGCTGTCATCGGCGCAAGAAAACAAAATTCCAGGAGCTACTGATGGGTACCGAATTTTGTCAGTATAGGCGGATATCGATTTGTGTAAAAGTAAATGCTACCATGTTACAATACCTTTGATGCAGGTCATGTCATGTCTGGTTTAGCAAAGAAGCTCCAACAGCACTCAGCGCAGACTCTTTACTTCCCTTGAACGTAAAAGTAAGGTTCCACTTTTCCTAATTGGGCTATTTTGATGCTAATTTACATCTCCAACACCTCCAAATTTAGTCATGAAAACTATAACTACCATATTTTTCGGACTATAAGTCGCAGTTTTTTTCATAGTTTGGCCGGGGGTGCGACTTATACTCAAGAACGACTTATGTGTGAAATTATTAACACATTACCGTAAAATATCAAATAATATTATTTAGCTCATTCACGTAAGAGACTAGACGTATAAGATTTCATGGGATTTAGCGATTAGGAGTGACAGATTGTTTGGTAAACGTATAGCATGTTCTATATGTTATAGTTATTTGAATGACTCTTACCATAATATGTTACGTTAACATACCAGGCACGTTCTCAGTTGGTTATTTACCGTATATTACCAAATATACGCCTTTGGGCAAATAACCGCCCATGTCCTAATAGCCGCCCGGGGTCTGACCCCATTTTGTGAATTAACCGCCTCTTCCTAATAACCGCCTATGTCCAAATAGCCGCCCATGGGCTGTTATTTGTACTGTAGCCTTTATTTGATTTAAGTGACAGTATTGTTGTTCTGTTTTGATGGTGGGTTTTATACTTGAGTACTTGGTACAATAATTGTATTTTTCCCGGTAGGCTGCTTTATTTAAAAAGTGTATTTATTTTTAGTATTGGTATTCTATTTGACAATTGTTGCACTACTGCCATGTTGAGGCCTTGTTGATCTCTTGTCTTTTGATAGCCTACCTCATGTTGATCTCTTGTTTTTTTGTTTGTATGTTTACAATAGCTTTTACATTTAAAGTTTTTTCTACAAAAAAAAAATACTGGACAGTAACCATTGTAACCAAATAATGGCCTTGTGCAGGCTGGTGCAAAAATAAATAAAAGCATTGTGCAAATAACCGCCTGCTTCTTTTAAACGCCTGTATCCAAAATCGATTTTGTGAAATAAACGCCCGGTCTACTATTTGGTAAAATACGGTATGCGTCATATAACGTACACTAATTCAGCCTGTTGTTCACTATTCTTTATTTATTTAAAATTGCCTTTCAAATGTCTATTCTTTGTGTTGGGTTTTATCAAATACATTTCCCCCAAAAATGCGACTTATACTCCAGTGCGACTTATATATGTTTTTTTCCTTCTTTATTATGCATTTTCGGCCGGTGCGACTTATACTCCGAAAAATACGGTAAGAAGCACGTTACAATCAACAAGTACAATACATACAGTTTAAATACTCTTTGGAGCACAGCATAAGGCTAGATTCAGTTTAATGGCAAAGACTACTTCCTCGTTACGGCGAAACGCCGTACCCTACGCGCTACTGCCATCTAAAGTCTTGGAATTGCAAGTGCATGCAAAGTCTACTATATAATTGCAAATGAGAATCAGGAATGTAAGAAGAAAACAATACTGGACAGCAGAGTTATAATCAACTATTTTTTAAATGTTACTGTGGGGGGGGCGTGGCCTGCGGACCTGCAGCGAAACGGGGTGTGCCAGGACCGGCTTCGAAGTCAGCGACAGGTGCGTAGATGGCCCACCTGGGCGCGTTTATCTAATCACCTGTCGCTCTGTTAAAGGCAGCAGCCGGGATGGAGTGGGGAGAGTTGTTGATGGCGGTTGGTGAAGGACGAACACGGACGAGAGCGAGAGCAAGAGCAAGACAGACGACACTCTGGAGAGAGACCATTCATGTGCTCGATTGAGACTAAAGACAATTGCTGAAAAGCACAAAAAGACTTTTGCACAATCCTGCCAATAAAGCACTGTTGTAACTAGGGCTGCAACAACTAATCGATTAAATCGATTAAAATTGATTATAAAAATAGTTGGCGATTAATTTAGTCATCGATTCGTTGGATCTCTGCTATGCGCATGCGCAGAGGCAATTTTTTTTTTTTAATAAACCTTTATTTATAAACTGCAACATGTACAAACAGCTGAGAAACAATAATCAAAATAAGTATGGTGCCAGTATGCTGTTTTTTTTTCAATAAAATACTGGAAAGGATAGAAATGTAGTTTGTCTCTTTTATCCGATTATTAATCGAAGTAATAATCGACAGATTAATCGATTATCAAATTAATCGTTAGTTGCAGCCCTAGTTGTAACCATGGAAGAGCCTGGCATGTCGATGATTGGTGGTCCAAAGAACCCGGAAGTGCAAGACCTCCACAGTTACATTAAGGAAGGAGATTTTATTATTAAACAATTAACATTCATTAACACATGAACACACATAAGTACCGGTATCGATTCAAATGTGAAATGTATCCTACCCATTGCCTACCGGGTGCGCTGATCACATACTGTGGTGTATAATTATTTTACCAGCGTTGTTTTACAACAATGTTTCTCAAATGTTGCCAAGACTAGCAGAAGCTGTGCTGAGAGGAATTTGTTCATGAAAATACAGGGAAAAATACGGAAAAAGAAGGTTGAATCACAGAAGTTTTCTGGGTTGACAGATATGTTTTTGACTACTGTTGACTTTGTTTTAATAGTAGGACTTTAGTATCCAAGTCAGGGGTGTCAAAGGTAAGGCCCGTGAACAGGTTTAAATCCGGCCCACGGCCCACAAGATGAGTTTGCTAAGAATAAAAATGTGCTATTTATTTTTTAATGAAAGAAACTGCTGTTCTAAATGTGTCCACTGGATGTCGCAATAGCAATTCAAGTGTAACCCACGTCACACATGACACTGTTTAAAGATGACGTGTCAGCTGATTTTAACCGCCCTATGGCTTGGCTGCCGCTACTCCAATCAGGGCAGGTGCAAGCAATCAGCTGCTCCTGTTGTGGCTGGCGGCAGACTGATGCAGTTGCGACGCAGAATACCTTCTTTCATTGTCAATTATCCACTCAACAAATAAAATAACAAAATGGTTAGATTTAGAGACTTAAGTCAACGTGACCATCATTTTTGTATAAGTTAGAGTTCCGTGCAATGCTCATATATGTTTGACAGCGCAATGCGCACCCTGAACTCCATTGTGAAAATGTGTGTTTCTACTAGGCCTGGGCCGATACCCATTTTGCTCGACGATTTAGTGATCTACAAATTATTGCCGATAAACAATATTATTGCCGTTATTTTTTTGAGACCAAATTATCCACTGATGTAATGATAATTTATAATAAAATTGCATGTATATCTTTTCAAACGCAGTAAAATATGTATCATATATTCTAACATTGTAATTTGAATGTAAACACTTAAATCTCCAAGTTAAATAAAACAAACATAATAACAATAACATTTACTTTGTTAGCAACATTTTGCACTTGAATGAAAAACACAACTAAAAGCAATACAATATGTTCGGGGGGAGGCCTCAAATATACACAAGCAAAACAATAAATAAAATGGCTAAATTTTAAGTACTGACAAACAAAGTTGCACTTCACTATTGAACATGTAAGCAGAGGTAGAGTTGTACATTACTGGCAATCAAGTTAGGACATTTTTAGACAAAAGTGCAGATTAACAATACAAACATTGCAGTAAAGGCAGATGTGTTAGCAAGCTATATGCAAAAAAATTGTCTTTGGAGATGTGGTGATTAGAACCACACGTTCTATAAACGCACACCATTTTGCGCTGTTTTGTTTGCACTGACCTGGCTTGTTACAATCAAGCTTTATTGCAGACTCAAACGTCCAAGTCGACATATTCACCAGACGAGTGTGGACTGTCTGGTCACGGTGGTTGTCTTTTAAGAGGGCGTGCAGGTTTGTCGTGCTTATCTACGTTTGTTTTCGAGCGCATTCGGAAAACTGGCTCCTCTGTGTTGATACGCTCATCTTGTTCCAAAGGTTTAAACTGAAATATTCCCACACTGGTGCGGTGGCATTTTGTTTTGTGATCGTTTTGTCCATGTTCGCTGCTACATGCTAACTAGTTGCACTTTGTGTGATGCTAGCATGCCTGTGGGCGAATCCCGTCCCGACAAGAAATGCCCCGTAGGACATCACAAGAAATGACATCACGTAGTTTAGTCATTTGTCACGGTGGGGTGCAGCGTGCTGCGGTTCGTTCTCCCGGGACGCAAAACTGACGGCTCCAGACGAAAGCGTGCAGGTAGGAGAGGATTTATTTCTCATAAATCATACACATTACAACAGACAAGAACGAAACAAAAGGAAAGTGTGCCGTTTGCACGAGAAGCTAAAGCAAAAACTTACTTAGCACAGGAATACTAGAAGCTAAGGTAACTTAGCACAGAATGCCAACGTAACTGTTGCAAATGCAAACAACGAAGCCACGACGAGTGACCGGAAAAGGCAGGCTTAAATAGAGTCTCTGATGAGCAACAGGTGCGCGTACAAGGCAGGTGAAAATCATAAGTAACCATGGTGACTAAAACAAACCCCCGAAGTGCACAAAACAACTAAGGAAGTCCAAAACTAACAGAACATAACTAAACAAAACCTGATCCGACAAATATATACATCATTTTTACTGACCTTTTTATAATAAAATATTTGTGAATTAGTATATACAACAGTTTTGTAATATGTAATTAATTAATTCAGTATTAAATATACTGAGATGAAGAATATCTTATTTTCAATAAGGTTAAAAGTATTTCTCATAATTCTTCTTCTTTGTACTTTGTAACCACTATTCATTTGAACAACCTCTTAAACTGGATCATATCAGTACAATGTTTAACTTCTTTACTTAATCCATTCCATCATTTAATTCCACATCATTTTAGCTGTTTGCAATTTTACCAAATCATCGAACTTTAATATTTTTGACTCAATAAATAAAGTGTTTGTATGTTCTCTGTATCCAACAATATGTATCAGTCTAATTGATATTTTTTGTAACACGGTTAATGAATGTAGCGCACATTTGTAGTTATTTCCCCACATTTTTGCACAATAACTCAGATATGGTAATACTATAGTAGCGAGCAGTAGAGAATGTGAAGTGATTTGTTAAACCAAATATTGTGTGTTTTTTTTACATATACAACAACCTATCTGGACTCGATAAGAGAATCGATAAGGAATCGGTTCGATAAGAGGATTCGATAATAGGCTCAAACACGATAATTTCTTATCAAACATCATCCCTAGCGAAGAGCGTGAAGGCTCTTGAAGCAGGCATATTTATCGACGCTGAAAAAACTTACCGACTTAATTTTTATTTAACGTAGGTTAATTGACTTATCGAATATCGGCCCAGGCCTAGTTCCTACATTTGTTGTTTGTTCTATTTTGTTTTATGTTTAAATCTACCATGTTCACATTAGTTAAGTTAGTAGTTGTGTTACCTTGTTTTCGGCTATGGTGTTATTTTGATAATTGTTTTGTTTATAATATAATTAGGATATTTGAATGATAATAAATAAATGTGTTGTGGCAGTTGCGGATGTCACCAATGCGGCGGTTTGAGGAACCAGTCGGTTGCTATTCCAAACACGTCTTTAAAGGTGAACTGTCAACATGAGATTGCTGAACAAGAAGTGCCTAAAGTTTGATGGCTTTGTGAATACACTGAGACAAAGTCTAAGTTCATTCTGTTCTTCATGGTGTTTTTGAAACTGCACCAATTTTTTACTCAGAATTTTCAACAAAAAACTTGAAGTTCTTTGTCAGGAGGATCATTTGTAATAAGTACAGTTTCAGAATGTGCTTATTCTATTGTTGGCCAAAGTAAGATAAAGAAAACAATTTGAAGTTGTCTTTATTTTCAAGTTATTATGCCATGATTTTACCAGTACAGCCGGCGCGGGAATAGATTTTCCTCCATGCGGCCCCTGAGCTAAAATGAGTTTGAGATCCCTGATCTAGGTGTTTAATCCAGGGCTACTGGATTAAAGTAAACATTTGCACTTCTACCCTACTCTCCGACGCTACTATAAATAGTATAATTTGTCTATAAAATTGTTATAAGTACACCTCTGCATAACATTGTATCCTTATGACATTAAATAAAACAAAAAAGAGAAAATATAGAAATATAGATAATTTGATACAAATACTTTTATTAACATTGTTGAAGTCTGTAACAGAAAATATTTAAAGTGCATCAATTTGTCTGAAATAAAAAAAAATAGTAATCTGCATTTAAAATATCACTTTTTGACCGACTTTAAACATTTGATACTGATAAATAAAATACATTCTGCAATAATACATTCAAATTGATTAGCAACATTAACCCAGGAGCTCAATATATAAAACACTTCAACCTACAAACCAAAAATTAGTAAAACATTTTTTGCCTTTTTAAAATTAAAATAAAGAAGTCAAGAACAATGGCTCCAATGAGCAGGTTTTGTAATGCACAGCTTTCCGAAGTGGGGTTTGAAGCACGATACTAATGTTCCCCGGGGCCACAAGCACTCCCCCTGGCCCCGCCCCAGTATTTGAGAAGAAATGGTTTAATGCAGTGGTCCCTAACCTTTTTGTAGCTGCGGACCGGTCAACGCTTGAAAATTTGTCCCACGGACCGGGGGGGGGGGGGGGGGTATTTTTTTTGTATATTTGTATTTTTTCAATCAATCAATCAATCAATGTTTATTTATATAGCCCTAAATCACAAGTGTCTCAAAGGGCTGCACAAGCCACAACGACATCCTCGGTACAAAGCCCACATACGGGCAAGGAAAAACTCACCCCAGTGGGACGTCGGTGTGAATGACTATGAGAAACCTTGGAGACGACCGCATATGTGGGTACCCCCCCCCCCCCCCCCCCCCCCTCTAGGGGAGACCGAAAGCAATGGATGTCGAGTGGGTCTGACATAATATTGTGAAAGTCCAGTCCACTGTGGATCCAACACATCAGTGAGAGTCCAGTCCATAGTGGGGCCAGCAGGAAACCGTCCTGAGCAGAGACGGGTCAGCAGCGCAGAGATGTCCCCAACCGATGCACAGGCTAGCGGTCCACCCGCTAGTATTTCATAAAGAAATACAATCATGTGTGCTTACGGACTGTATCCCTGCAGACTGTATTGATCTATATTGATATATAATGTATATATGTGACCCGTGCTGGCAAAATGAGTCGGAATACGCACAGGCTAATTTTGACCTACAGGCAAATAAGTGAAAAAAATGTATCTTGGTTGAAATTGAGATTTTCACAAAAATGAGTCCATAAAGCCACAATCTAGCGATCCCAATCATCGAAATAGCAAGAAAACATCTTAAATCACCTTTATTTGAAGGTTTTGTACGAGGTATGTCTTCAGAAATTAGTCCTTTGTGTTAAAATTCCTTGAGAAAATCAAGTGTTTTCAACGCTCACTCGCGGCAATAAGGGGGAATCCCCCTAGCCATATTTGGTATCATTGTGGCGCCAAGTTTACGTACTTTCTAAAAATGAGCATGGAATTCCCAATGACGCCATTCTGAACCAATATAATTCGAGTTTTTAAACCTGTCCCGACGTAAACAAATCCGGCTTGTTGCTAAGCGGTCGCTGTGAGGCGTACCCTCATTGGTTGAATCACCCCGCGCGGTGCATTGTGGTATCATGGCAGCGCCCTGATGAAAAACAACACACAGTAATTTGTGTGGAATATTTGGTGAAAAAAGGTGATTTTCGAACATTTCATTATTATTTTTGTGGATAAGTTAGACTGTTTTACATTCCGTAATGGATTTAGAAGGTGGAGAGGGTACACAGGCGGTTGCAAGTGCGCTAAATTCACTGCAGTCAGCGAATCTTCTTAGTGCTGCTGGTCAGGAATATTACGGACAGCTGACCAGCTGACAAACTTACCAGTGAACAAAAAAACTGTGACATAACAGTGTTGAAATTTTTGTACATAACCGTTTTCAATAGAGTTGAATATATATTTTTCCTTTAGACATGGGATTTGACTTTAATTGTACCAATTTTGGTGTTGCTACAGGACTTTTAAGGTATGGTTGCTATGGAGTTTTGTTTTGGAACATTCTGTTCTGGAACAGTAAACTTTAAGCTGTTTTTTCTCAAAACGGACCCTCAAACTTTGTCGACTTCAATCGGATGTAACTCGGTCATTTTCTGTCCGATTCCAACAAACCATATATCATTTTGAAGGTCTTTAGATGGAGAATGTGTAAATAACAATAACTCAGTTTTTAAAATTTCCTCATTGTGACTAATTTTTCCAGCACAGGTCACATATTGTGTTTTTTATGTTGATTTAATAAAAAATAAAAAATAAAAATATTTTTTATTTTTAATTTCTTGTGCGGCCCGGTGGTTGGGGACCACTGGTTTAATGAATAGATTTTGTAAATACATAGTTTTGTTTTGTTTACATACTAAAAACAATACATTTTCATAATGTCCTCTGTGGTGGTGGACATGAGGACTAACACATATGTTTGCTTTTCATATAAAATGATTAAGATGGTTGATGCAACAAAATAAAATCATACTATGAATCATTATGAATATATACAAACTGCCAAAACCAAGAAACATTTCAGTTTTAAGGGGGGGTTTTCCCACTACCAAATAGGGTTGGGAGATACTGTATATCGAGTTTGTAAGATATATCGATATATTTTTAAACAAGATATGAATTAAGAAAATATCGTAATATAGATATAATTTATTTCACGTTAATATTACCAAACGCCGCTTATTTGTTGTGTTCCTTGTTCTCCATGGGCAACTCAGTGGCCTAGTGGTTAGAGTGTCCGCCCTGAGATCGGTAGGTTGTGAGTTCAAACCCCGGCCGAGTCATACCAAAGACTATAAAAATGGGACCCATGACCTCCCTGCTTGGCACTCAGCATCAAGGGTTGGAATTGGGGGTTAAATCACCAAAAATGATTCCCGGGCGCGGCCACCGCTGCTGCTCACTGCTCCCCTCACCTCCCAGGGGGTGAACAAGGGGATCGGTCAAATGCAGAGGACAAATTTCACCACACCTAGTGTGTGACAATCATTGGTACTTTAACTTTAACTAAACCCCTCACTTTCCTCCCACTGCAATGGACAATGTATGGATATTTATTAGTAATGCAGCTATTCCTTTACTGTTGAGAAGATCAACAGAAAGGCCTCACCGTCTGCTGCCATAAAGCATCCCTTACCATGAATTGATTAACGTGGACCCCGACTTAAACAAGTTGAAAAACTTATTCGGTTGTTACCATTTAGTGGTCAATTGTACGGAATATGTACTGTATTGTGCAATCTACGAATAAAAGTCTCAATCAATCAATGCCGTAAAAAACATAGATCTGTCGCAAAATCTATTACACTATTAAACTAACATAAATATAAGACATCATCCATAATCGACATTTAGGTGTATGGTAGAACCTTAAACACATTTTATAAATGTTCAGGAAATCAAATAAAAACAGGTATAGTTAAAAAACATTCGTTAATGTAGTGGAGTAAACGACAGCAATCTTACCTGTATGAGGAAGATTCAGATGGTTCAAAGAAGACACTCATTTTTATTCATGTCGCCATGTTTTTGACGCAACTTTCGACGTATTTAGAGAGTTTTAGTCCACTCTTGAACTCGTCCATTAAAGACATTGTAGAGGAATAAGTTAACTATCGATGTTCCTCAAACAGGTGTAATACATTCTTATATATTATTTTATCCAAATGATTGGAGGTGGAAGCGAAGACGTTTGGCGATTTGAGTTGACACCTAGCGGGAAAAGGTACCGGAAGTATAAGTGGCGGAAGTGACGTCATTGTCGGAAAAACTACAACAACAAAATAATGTTTTCCAAAAATATTATATCATTATTAATACTATTTTTTTGTAATTGTTTGTACATTTAATTGATACTTTTATTAATCACTTTCCCCAGCTAAAATAAAAGAAAACATGTATAGCATACCATAAGAAGCACTGCAGAAAATAGTATAATGGCTTACTGTATAGTTTTTTGCCAACATAATGTAACACATGTTATGGTTTATTGTTGTTTATTAGCTTCTTACATTTTGTTCTTATCTGATTTTATTGCTATTTATTACTTTAAAATTATGTTTGTATTTCATTTTGATGTATACTATTCAATAAATAATAATTTTGTGCTCTTGGGTATGAAAATTACAATAAGATCTCTTTGACCCTCTTTGACCCATATTCCAATTTCAGTGCAGTCTTCAATTACTTGGCTCGGCCCCATTATTATTTTTATATATAATGTCTGTTTTTTTCTATTTTTGTTTCTTTTGAATATGCCCCAGCCTCCTCTGTTTTAAAATACAAATATAACATTTTAAGCAAAACAACAACTTATTTACACTTGTATGTTCAGTATTTTCTTTTTAGAAATGTTTTAGGTATAATATACATATATTTTGTCTACCTTAAAATTGTACTTGGCACGATTTTCCCCCCACAAAATGCTTTTTTTTACATTCAACTTTATTTTATTGCTATTAAGATTATTTTATACTGCATATATATTTTTCCTTTTTTTGCTGCAGCTGTTACATATGCTGTAATATTGTACATGGTAATTGTACAAGTAGTAGAAGCATTTAAGTCCCATCTTAAAACTCATTTGTATACTCTAGCCTTAAAATAGACCCCCCCCCCCCCCCCCCCCCCCCTTTTAGACCAGTTGATTTTCCGTTTCTTTTCTGCTCTGCCCCCCTCTCCTTCTTGGAGAGGGGGGCATTATATATGTTAGATCCACTATGGACTGGACTCTCACAATATTATGCTAGATCCACTCGACGACCATTGCACCGGTCCATACCCTCTCCATCCTTTGAAACTGAGCTACTGTGTGGAACAATTTCCCTTGTGGATCAATAAAGTTTGTCTAAGTCTAAGTCTAAGTCTAAATAGCTGTGCCACAATGAAGTTTATAGAATATGATTTGAAATATACAATTTGATCTAAAAAAAAAATCACATAAAAGTGATCAGGATGCCACCCGAACGCCTCCCTAGGGAGGTGTTTAGGGCACGTCCGACCGGTAGGAGGCCACGGGGTAGACCCAGGACACGTTGGGAAGACTATGTCTCCCGGCTGGCCTAGGAACGCCTCAGGATCCCCCGGGAAGAGCTGGACGAAGTGGCTGGGGAGAGGGAAGTCTGGGCTTCTCTGCTTAGGCTGCTGCCCCCGCGACCCGACCTCGGATAAGCGGAAGAAGATGGATGGATGGATGGACATAAAAGTGATTTGGTTGTTGTTGTGCAAACATGGCGGTAAACGCAAAGAAGGACACAACCAATGACAAATTTTGATGTGGTCCAAATCAGCGGGCCTCACCTATCTGCATCCTGCTCTGGCCAACAGGCATCCTGGCGGGATGGCGGGATGGCGGGCTGGCGTCCAGACAGGAAGGCTGGCAGGCTTCGCCCGGGGTACCTTCTCCAGCAGAGCCAGCTTTGGCCAGCTGGTCCAGACTCACACCACACACTGGGCGTGTAGTGCAGCACCAGTGGGGAGGTAAAACTTAGCCGTGGTCCAGACACCCTCACACCCAGAGCCTGACACCTCCAGCACTAAAGCACTACTGGGGGAATGCAGGTGACAAGAGAGTGTCTGGCGTGTGGCTGAACACGACATTACATTAACATGACTGCCACCATGCCAATGTGTGGACTGAGAGGGCTTTACTTGCACTTTCTTATGACAGGCCCATTAGAGGAGTTGTGGTGGTTTGGTAGCAGCAGAGCCTCCTAGTGGCCAGAAGAAGTATGCACCACCACTTACAGTACAGCAGTGCGTCTCAATTATTTTTTTCATCCATTCATCCATCCATTTTTGTACCGCTTGTCCCTTTTTTTTCCAATTGTTTTCAATTCAAGAAACGTGTAAAGCTCATAATATAGCTCAAAACAAGCAAAACTAACCTGGTTGTATTTATTTTACAGCCAATTAGTGTTAGAATAATCATGTATATATTATCACACAACTTTATGCTTAACGGTCGTTGCTATAGTTATTATCAACTGTGCTGAAGCTGTATTTTTCTATCTGTGCAAAGCTGGCAATCGTCGTCTCGTATCATTGTTGTGTCCTGCTGACTGCCAAGGCTGAACATCGAGTACCGGGACGCAGACAAAGCAGAGACGGGGCGATATCACCAGCGTCAACACATTTGCATTTTATTAATAGTCATATATTGTGTCTAACTGGAGATTACCCCCCTTCCCTCAGCGACAGCTTCAGTGATGTAACCAGGGACCTCCCAAATAAATAGAAGAAGCACGTGGGCTAGACTTTAGAACGTAGTTTGGATCTGTAACTAGAGTACAGCCCAAATAGCGTCTCCCCTCAATTGAGCAAAATTTAACTCTGTCTCTGCATGATTCCTTGCTTCTCGTCTGTTTAATAGATGTCATCAGTGTTTGAACCTGACAATTAGCATTTAAAAAGATGGGATAAAATGAAAAAAAAGTTTTTCAAAGACATTTTTAGAAGAAAAAAAAAGACAAAATGAATCCTGATTTCATCGATTACATTTATTTTAGAATTAGCACGATAACACCTACTGAAGTGTTCGCTAAATTGGCAATACCTTTTTAAACACGTTTCCAGTGGATATCCGTGTGCGGGTGACAGGACGAAAAGCTCTGACCGGCTTGGTTTGGCGCCACCTGCTGGTTTGCATGTATAATTTCCTAAATCCCGAATGTATGATTCAAATCCCAGCCGAGTCATACCAAAGACTATAAAAATGGGACCCATAACCTCCCTGCTTGGCACTCAGCAACAAAGGGTTGGAGTTGGGGGTTAAATCACCAAAATGATTCCCGGGCGCGGCGCCGCTGCTGCCCACTGCTCCCCAAGGGGATGGGACAAATGCAGAGGACAAATTTCACCACATCTAGTGTGTGTGTGACAATCATTGGTACTTTAATCTTTAATCGTAAAAGATGAGTTGACTTTTTTTCTCAGCAAAAAAAACAAAAAACGGTCTTACATCCTCAGGTGTTCTAAGGGCTTCCTGTGATGTGTTCACCTGCACTGGCATTGATAGCATCAACAAAGTCAACAAAGTCAAACTTTTACGGCCCCCCTGCAGTACCTCTGCGAACTCCCTAGGGGTCTTGGACCCCCTGTGGAAGTGTTGCATTTATTGATTGTAACGTGTGTTTTCATTTTAGTTTTCTTAACCGAATTTGGATGTGTTGAAATCGCCATGTAAAATCGCTAATGCTAACCAATAGCATGTCTATTGCAAATCCAATGTAAATTAGCATCAGGCTAGTGCATTTTGAAAAGCGGAGCCTCACTTTTTGGTTTGAGTGTTTTCTGTCCGGCATGCCTTGCTTTGCTGGCAAGGAAAATTGCCACATTACAGAGAGACAGAACTGATTCCACTCGTGAGTGGGGCTTGAGTGCCACGTCGTGTCATGCAGAAGCCCTCAGGAAGAGTTGCTATAAGACATGGCCAAGTAGCTCGCGGCTAATGTCTGTCCGCAGTCAGCAGTGAAATCAAGTACGATTATTTCAAGCATCAACTCTGTAAGGCATGTGATAGCTCTACATGCTTCACTTCATATAGGAGCCATGATAATGGATGCCTAAACTCTTGAATATTGTTGGCAAAGTCAGCCCGAGATTTCAATACGGCCTATCATTAAACAATAAGTCGGCTATCTTACCTTTAACAACACTGATCACATGCGAATGAAGGGCATACTTAATCAACAGCCATACATGTCACACAGAGTGGCAGTATGAACAATGCCAACACTGTCATAAACATGTGCCATATAGTGGAACCACACTAAACAACAATGACAAACACATTTTGGAAGAATATTTGCACCGCAACACAACATAAACACTACAGAACAAATTCCCAGAATTCCCTGCAGCACCAACTCTTCGGAGACGCTACAATGTAAACAAACGCCATTGGTGGATATACACCTAACATCCACTGTAATGATACCAAGTACAGGAGCGTATCTGGTGATAACATCGATGTTTTTTAGCATCACAAAATCTTCTTTCGTTTTTTATTTATCTATTTATATTATGTTTATGAACTCAGGAAATATGTCCCTAGACACATGAGGACTTTATGACCAATGTATGATCCTGTAACGACTTGGTATCGGATTGATACCCAAATGTGGGGTATCATCCAAAACTAATGTAAAGTATCAAACAACAGAAAAACATGTGATTATTACATTTGAACAGAAGTGTGGATAGAACATGTTAAAAGGTAAAATAAGCAGATATTAACAGTAAATGAACAAGTAGATTAATAATTCATTTTCTACCGTTTGTCCTTAATAATGTTGACAAAATAATAGAATGATAAACGACACAATATGTTACTGCAGACTAATTAGGAGCATTTGTTTGTTTACTTACTACTATAAGACAAATTGTCTTGTATGTTCACTATTTTATTTAAGGACAAACTTGCAATAAGAAACATATGTTTAATGTACCCTAAGATTTTTTTTTGTTAAAATAAAGCCAATAATGACGCTTTTTGTGGTTCCCTTTATTTAGAACAGTACAGAAAATTACCGAAATATTTTGGTACCAGTACCAAAATATTGGTATCGGGACAACACTACCGCCAGGTGTTTGAGTCTGCAACCGGATGTGAAATCGGATGCAACAAACGTATCAAACCATGACACCTGGGAATTGACACTCGGAAGTACCGAATTCTGCAGCCATTTCTAGACTTGAGTGGTTGCAACTGACGCTGAGAGGAGAGAAGACTACCCTCTTGATAAGTACGCAGCTTTTACCCTCCATGTCTGACTGAAGAACATTCTAAAAACCTGAGAACCCTTGACGCCGACTTTGAACAGGCCTCACACCCGCCAGTGTCGCCACGCCACACCTTGATGGCGCCGGCGCCATCGCCACGGGCACCCGGCGAGTTGGGTGTGTGACAGTTAAAAGGCGGTCACAGAACTGCAGGGAGAAAGAGCAGGCAGCTCATTGTGGCGTTTTAAAGCGCTAACTAGGCCACTTAGCACCCCGTGACGCTGATCTGATCCCCGAGGCGGCGGACTTGGCAACGGGCCCTTCCTTTTTTCGCTCCTTGCCTTCCCCTCGCCATGGGAACCAGGCCATCCTTAATGACGCAGGAGTGCTCCGATCCCACAATGCAAAATAAAAAAATAAATAAAAGGGGGCTGACATCTGTCCCGTTAAGTGCTGCGCTCTCTTGTGCGCCTTGTTTACGCAATCAACAAGCACCCTTTTTTTTTTTCTTTTTTTTTTTTTTTTTAAGATTGCTTCATGCGAAGAAAGACTGTCCAGTCACTCAAACTATTTTTTTTTTTTTTTTTTAAAGCGCACTGAGAGCAGAATTCCCTGATTGGATCACTGAGGTCACACAAGCCACCTAAGACAAAACAAGTGGCCCCTAATTCCTCACGGTTAAAACCCGAGCAAATATTTATCCCATCAATCTTGAAAAATATAGCCATCAACCCCCCAAAAAAAATGCTAATCACATGCTAATGCAACCCGAGGAACTCAATGCACCCCCGCGGCACAAACGAGCGCTTTCACTTTAGCCGAGGAGCCCGCGTGAATGCAAATGGCCGACTAAAGCAGCCAATCTGACGGCGTGCCAAGGCGACGTAAAGAGCCCCCTTCTTTATGCCCCTCTGGGAATCCATCTCGGGATGTGTGCGATGAGTTCACTTTACCAAGCCCAGGTGCCGGGCTATAAATGAATAATAGGTTTTATGGGCCCGAACTAGATGAGCGGGAGGGGGAAGATACATAATCAAGCGCACCCTCTGGTTTAAGCGCATCTGCGGTGAAGGATGCTCAAATTCCCACAACTCCACTGAAAGGAAGATTGGGCATGAGAATAGGTGCTTCCTATACATAATTCAAGGGGACCATGCTGAAACAATTATGTTTGCTCGCCGCTAAGTAGCTCATTTGCTGTTCTCAGACGCGAGCGCTACGTGCGGAAGTGTGCACGACGAGGCTTTTTAATAAAACATAGGCGGCGGCGACGTGCACACAAAAGTGGCTGAGTGCCGGTTGGAGGGTTGCACAACAACAAATGCTCTTTATGTTCTCGCTGGAGCTAAATTGCATTCCTAATTCAGCGTTGGCATGGAGGTGGGGAAGGGGGAAAATAAAGAAGGCAGCATAGAACAGCGCTGAACCACCGTTTTCTTTTATTGGATCGCTTCGGATAGGTCGAAGGTCATTTGAACGTCGATGTCCGCGTCTGTCTGGTGAGTCACATGACTGGGAATATATACATGGGTATGTATATGCATCATGTCGTCAACAATTAGATGGGATGGGGCATACAACAATGGGATCAGGGCCGGCTCATGGCATAAACACGATGTCAGGGGTGTCCAAACTGACAAATTTAAGGATGTGGTGGCCAATTTTTTTATATATTTAATTTTCAAAGCCAATGCAATTTTCTTTATATATATATATATATATATATATATATATATATATATATATATATATATATATATATATATATATATATATATATATATATATATATATATATATATATATATATTTTTTTTTTTTGGTGTATATATATATATATATATATATATATATATATATATATATATATATATATATATATATATATATATATATATATATATATACCTATATACCTGTATAGTCGAGGTTTCTGTGGTTTATCCGTCTTACAGTGCTCAATAACGGGGTAGAGCAAAATATACGTTAGGTCAGGAAAAAACACAAAGGCTATATCATCCCCGCAAGCCTGTTTCGCATCCCTACAAGCCTGTTTCGCAGGTTTCCCTGCTCGTCAGGGGATTTTATCCCTTAAAATCCCCTGCAAAACAGGCTTGTAGGGATGATATCGCCTCTGTGTTTTTTCCTGACCTTAGACATATATATATATATATATATATATATATATATATATATATATATATATATATATATATATATATATATATATATATATATATATATATATATATATATATATATATATATATATACACACACAGTACATGCCTTAAGTTTGGACACACCTTCTCATTTCAATGCCTTTTCTTTATTGTGATGACTATTATAAGAGGTTCCGCAGCCTCCGAAGCAGAACCTCCAGGTTCTGTAACAGCTTCTTCCCTCAAGCCGTAAGACTCTTGAACGCATCATAATTAAATTATCCCCTCAACTCCCCCCAAAATGGATTAACTCGCTGGAATAAAAAAGACAATATAACATACATCCATAAACGTGGACGCATGTGGAAAAGTGCAATATATTTATCTGTACAGTAATCTATTTATTTATTTATTTATATATATTTATATATATTTATTTAGTTTATATATATATTTATATATTATTTATATATATTTATTTATTTATATATGCACCTTATTGCTTTTTTATCCTGCACTACCATGAGTTTATGTAACGAAATTTCGTTCTTATCTGTACTGTAAAGTTCAAATTTGAATGACAATAAAAAGGACGTCAAAGTCTAAGTCTAATTGATTGTCACTGAAGGCATCAAAACTATGACACCTGTGAAGTGGAAACCATTTCAGGTGACTACCTCTTGAAGCTCATGGAGAGAATGCCAAGAGTGTTCGAAGCAGTAATTAGAGAAAAGGGTGGCTATTTTGAAGAAACTAGAATATAAAACATGTTTTCAGTTATTTCACCTTTTTTTTTTGTTAAGTACATAACTCCACATGTGTTCATTCATAGTTTTGATGCCTTCAGTGACAATCTACAATGTAAATAGTCATGAAAATAAAGAAAAAACATTGAATGAGGAGAAGGTGAGTCCAAACTTTTGGCCTGTACTGTATTTTAAAGACAAAAAAAACAAACGTGTATTATAAATTAAATATTGAATAATTATGGATACCATGCCAAAGAGCAAGATTACCCGTATTGTGCTGTACAGCAGGTGGGTTAGGGTGAGCAAACCAAGTGCTGCTTTTCTCCTCCTCGCGTCGTTAACTTCCTCTGAACTCAGTGTAAACAAACATGGCCTTGATTGTTTGGGACTTCTTCACTGTTTCAGACAGAGACATTTGTTCTACAAATAATTTCCGCGAGGACATAAAAAAAACCCATTACGCTTCAACCGTTGATTGGGGGACGCATAATAAATGAAAATAACATAACATAACATAACCCATTAAACCTTATCAGCCATATAAAACGACAGCATCGCCACATTGGTGTTTTGAAAGCCTAGGAAGAACTAGGTATATAAAAAGAATAGCTTCAATGAGGCAAGATTAACCGTTTTGTGCTGCAGGTGGGTTAGGGTGAGCAAATCAAGTGCTCCTTTTCTCCTTATTGTGTTGTAAATGTACGCCTGAGCTCAGTGTAAACAAACATGACGTCGATCTTTTGGAACTTTACTGTTTCAGAAGAAGACATTTTTCGTGTTGTTTGTACTGAATCTTCCACAAATATAATCCGCGAAGGGAAAAAAACATTGCGCTTCAACACATCAAACCTTTTTAGCCAGACTGTGTATTTTTGAAGGCCTAGGAAGAACTAGAAAAAAAACTGTCCTAAAGCCAGCCACATAGAAAGGTGTGCACAGACTACAATACAACCAACTATTAAAAAAATTGCTCCAATAAGGCGAGGGTCGGGTGAGCAAATCAAGCGCTCCTTTTCTCCTACTCGTGTCAGAAACTTACCCAGAGCTCAGTGTAAACAAACATAACGTCGGTCGTTTTTGAACTTCTTTACGTTTCAGAGGAAGATATTTCGCCTGCTAATGTTCTACAAATACATACGGCGAGGAGGAAAAATAGCATCGTGCTTCAACACATCAAACCTTAGTAGCCACATGAAAGGACCGTGTTTTGAAAGCGTAGGAAGACGCCTGCCGCAAAAGAAGTTGAATTGACTTTAAAAAAAAATTATAATAAAAACAAGTTAATTGGTTATTGGTATCGTTTTTTGAGAAGCCGGAAGTTATCTGTATCGGTATTGGCTTGAATTGTTTTTTTTTATTGCTCAATTTATCAGTTTTTTTTTGTAATAATGATTTTAGAATGGACACCCCTGCTATACGCGGTTGTTGAGGGCCACAACCACTACAGTAGGGAAGGGATTCATATGGCCCCATTCCTGGGTGGATCTCGCATTTCAGGAAGAGGGGGGGGGATTATTAATTTTTGCCATGCAGTCTGCTGAAATTATGGAAATCGCCACTCTACATAGCAACTGACGCTGCGGTCAAAGTAGGAAGTGCCACAAAACACATTTTAAGACATTCAACAGTCTACTGTCATCTGGCGGCGAAAGTGGATAGTGCACCATCCCAATTTGTCCCGTTTCATGTGTCAGGTAAACCGCAATGAAAGGGGCCATATGAATCCCCTTCCTACTGTGCTGATCAAAAAGGCTCTCAATGTTTGTTATTTCAATAAGTAGTCCCATTTGGAGCCATTGATTAGCAACTTATCAAATCAAACCCCAGTAATGCAAGACACAAATAGGTGTATCCATATAATGGACATGATATCACGATGAGAATGAGGGTAAATACTACCGTCTCAATTCTGATACGACAACAATAACAACAACGCCATAAAGCGGTTACATGTGTGGCAAAGCAGCAGTCTCCTCACGGCCCGTCTCACACTTGCAGTCGTCCACCAGCATCACCCGCCTCTCTCGGACCTCCCCGCCACACTGCAGGGGGATGGTCACAGTGTGAGCCTTGGAGGGGGCACATCGGGAGCAGGGCGTCCGCTGGTGGGAGCCCCTTCCGGCCGGGTCCGTCGTCTCCGAGGGGACGAAGAGGGAGCTGCACTGGCCGAAACACAGCTTGTTGTGCACGGTCACGGTGGGGCAACCCTCGGCTGTCACACGCTGGGGAGGAGGACAGTCCTTGTTTAAACTCCGTTTGATGCACATAAAATAAATAAAATAGCATTACGGGAAGAATAAACATCAAGTACATAATATAACAGGTGGTGTCAAATTATATATTTTTAAAAATGAGATTAATCACCCTTAAATTTGGATTGATCATGATTAATCACAGGTTATTCTCGCGAGCATAATCCAAAATTAGTTATAAAATAACCCAATATTTGATCACAAATGCAATTTTGTTGTCACAGAATGTCATACAGGAAAGTTTTTTAAAGTGTGTACTTGGATGTACCTACTACGTTTATTTGCTCCAAACTTGGTAACAGTCCTCTACAGGGTTTATTTGGAAGTGGAATATATCAGCGAGCACATCAGTCAAAGTCTCCTCATTCATCTTTGCACTGATGTATGCATTCCTCTGATCACTGACCAAATAATATCCCTCAGCTTTTCAGGTAACCATCTACCATATACATGATTAATCTGCGTATATACATGATTAATGAGATAATTTTTTGGGATTAATGAGATCATTAAACACACAAGTTAACTTGTTATTTTATATATATATATATATATATATATATATATATATATATATATATATATATATATATATATATATATATATATATATATATATATATATATATATATATATATATATATATATATATATATGTATATATACACACACACACATTTATACGTATATATATATATATATATATATATATATATACATATATATATACATATACATATATAAACACATATATATGTATATATGTGTATATACTGTACATACATACATATATATATATACATATACATATACATATATATATATACATATATATACACATATATACGTATATATGTGTATATATATACATACATATATATATACATATACAGTATGTATATATACATATATATGAATATATGTATACATACATATAAATATACTTATGTATATACATAAAACCAATAACAAAACCAAATATAAAACCAAGCCAACAACAAAACATTCAACTCATTCTAAACATTCTCTTCTCTACATTCCAAAAAAAATGTGTGTTTTTCAAAAGTTCTCATTAAAATAAACATTTCCACATTTCTCAAACCGTACAAACATTCCAGCATTAAAACATTAAGGCTGACAATTTTCCAAAGCCATAAAATGACCACTCTTCCTGAAATTGTACATTTTCCGTAACACAAATTACCTCAGAGATTAAAAATTCTTACCACTTCTACATTTCTCAAAACATTCAAACAACAAAACATTTAGCCGACAATTTACCACATCCAAAAGATTCCTAAATTTTTCCATAATTGCACATTTTACCCGCTCTGTTTATAGCATTCATGTTCACAGAAATCTCCTCTACTTACTCGGGCTGTCAAAAATAATTAGTTAACTCATGCGATTAATCACAAAAAAGTATTGCATTAATCATGTAAATACGAAGATTAATCACACAATTTATTTTTTGACAAAACCTTAGATAAAATTCTTAGCATGTTTTGAGCAAATCATTGTAGTGCATTCATGTAACCCATTTCAAAGATCTCTTTGTATGACATTCTGACAATAACATTGCATTTGTTTGCAAATATTGGATTCATATGGGGTGCACAAGAAATCATTGTGATTGATATTCATCCCAATTCTAAATTGATTTATGAATTTCAAAAATTGATTCGGGAAAATAAATTCTTTTTTTTCTTTTTTTTTAATAAGTCAATTTTTAAAAAAGACGTTCCGTTATAATTATTACACCAAATAATACATTGCGGGAATCGGTTTAAATCCCGTGTGCACTCGGAATCAAATCGTTACCCAGCAGGCACAAGACATTGATACAACGTTGATTATACATACATGTCCTTTAAAACTGACTTTGAAACAACATTGCATAATAGTTGTATTTGTAAATTGACACAACATTGATGTCCAACGTTGGATCCACGTTGTTAGTTGGGGATTGAACAAATTTCAGTGGTTAAAGCAACGTCACAACCTGACATTAAATAAACGTCGTCAAAAAGCATGTTATTTTAACGTTAAGTTTGTGTTGTAGAATTTTGGTTGGGAAACGACCAAAAATCAATGGTCAAATCAACGTCAGAACCCAACATTGATTAAACGTCGTCAAAAGGCATGTTATTTCAACGTTAGATTTAAGTTGCTCAAAAACAATGAGTTAACTCATGCGATTAATCACAAAAAAGTATTGCACTAATCATGTATATATAAGATTAATCACATTTAGATACAATTTTTAGCAAGTTTTGAGCAAATAATTGTAGTGCATTCAAGTAACCCATTTCAAAGATCTCTTTCTATGACATTCTGACAATAAAATTGCATTTGTTTGCAAATATTGGATTCCTTAGGGGTGCACAATTTTTTTCATTTTTTTTTGTTCATCCCAATTTTATATTGATTCATAATTTTTTTTTTCAAATTCGTAAAAAAAATTTACTTTTTTATTTTTTAATAAGTACATTTTTAAAAAGACGTTTCATTATCATTATTAAACCAAATAATACATTGCAGGAATCGGTTTAAATCGGGTGTCAACGCTTGAAAATTAGTCCCACGGACCGGGGGAGTGGGTTTTTTTTTTTTTTTTTTTCATAAAGAAATACAATCATGTGTGCTTACGGACTGTATCCCTGCAGATTAATAATGTATATATTGTGTTTTTTATGTTGATTAAAAAAACAAACAAAAAAAACTTTTTTTTTATTATTTTTTTTTTATTTCTTGTGCGGCCCGGTACCAATCGGTGGTGGTTGGGGACCACTGTTGTAGAATATTGGTTGGTAAATGGCCAAATTTCAATGGTCAAATCAACGACGCAGCCTGACATTGAATAAACATTGTCAAAAAGCATGTTGTTTCAACGTTGTATTTGTGTTGCAGAATATTGGTGGGGAAACGACCAAAAATCAATGGTCAATTCAACGTCAGAACCCAACATTGATTAAACGTTGTCAAAAAGCATGTTGTTTCAATGTTAGATTTGTGTTGTAGAATATTGGTTGGGAAATGACCAAATTTCAATGGTCAAATCAACGTCGCAGCCTGACATTGAATAAACATTGTCAAAAAGCATGTTGTTTCAACGTTGTATTTGTGTTGTAGAATATTGGTGGGGAAATGACCAAATTTCAATGGTCAAATCAACGTTGCAGCCTGACATTGATTAAACGTCGTCAAATAGCATGTTGTTTCAACGTTTGATTTAAGTTGCTCAAAAACATTGAGTAACTCATGCGATTAATCACAAAAAAGTATTGCACTAATCATGTATATACAAGATTAATCACATTTAGATACAATTCTTAGCAAGTTTTGAGCAAATAATTGTAGTGCATTCAAGTAACCCATTTCAAAGATCTCTTTCTACGACATTCTGACAATAACATTGCATTTGTTTGCAAATATTGGATTTATTAGGGGTGCACACATTTTTTTTATTTTATTCTTATTTATCTCAATTCTAAATTGATTCATAATTTTCCCCAAAAAATTCGGAAAAAAATGTTAACATTTTTTTTAATAAGTCAATTTTTAAAAAGACTTTTCATTGTCATTATTAAACCAAATAATACATTGCGGGAATCGGTTTAAATCGGGTGTCCACTCTGAATCGAATCGTTACTCAGCAGGCACAAGACAAGACTTTTTTTTTTTTTTTCATAAAGAAATACAATCATGTGTGCTTACGGACTGTATCCCTGCAGACTGTATTGATCTATATTGATATATATATATATTGTGTTTTTTATGTTGATTAAAAAAAACAAAAAAAACCTACTTTTTTTAAATTATTCTTTTTATTTCTTGTGCAGCCCGGTACCAATCGGTGGTGGTTGGGGACCACTGTTGTAGAATATTGGTTGGGAAATGACCAAATTTCAATGGTCAAATCAACGTCGCAGCCTGACATTGAATAATTATTGTCAAAAAGCATGTTGTTTCAACATTGTATTTGTGTTGTAGAATATTGGTTGGGAAACGACCAAAATTCAATGATCAAATCAACGTCAGAACCCAACATTGATTAAACATTGTCAAAAGGCATGTTGTTTCAATGTTAGATTTGTGTTGTAGAATATTTGTTGGGAAATGACCAAAATCCAATGGTCAAATCAACGTCAGAACCCAACATTGATTAAACGTCGTCAAAAAGCATGTTTCAACATTAGGTTAGAGTTGCTCAACGTCAGGACCTAATTCAACAAGTTCTCAACGTTGTTTCAATGTCTTGTGCCTGCTGGCTCAAAGAATCACAGCCCTATTAATCATGACATTTAGACTAAAACAAGCGCAGGGTTGTAAATAAATAAATTAATCACAACTATCAAACACAAGAAGGATACGTGGTCCTCATAGGGATTTTTTATGTAATAGTTTTACAATGAGGGATGTCCAAAGTGCGGCCCAAGGGGCGTTGTAGGCCAGCTGCATGTTTTTTATTGGGCCTCGGCATATTGTAAAAATGAATCAATTATTAATGAGACATATTATTTTATATTACGCTCATTTGCTTTTCCACCTGATGTTCAAATATATTGGATTGGTTTCAGCATCCGGAGGTTTTGGTTCTTTGGTAAAAGCATCCTACCTGAATGAAAGGAATGGCCGTGCACGTCTGTTTGGCGTCCTTCAAGGTGGCTGGCAGAGACACGGCCATCTTGTTCCCCTTCTGGATGGCTCTCTGCCACATGTGCAGGCCTGGTCTCTTCTTCAGGTCGGCCTCGGCGGGTTTCCCGGCTTGCAGGCGGTGCAGCGGGCTCCCGGGGGCCTTGGAGCCCGCACCGGGTCGCCCCTGAGAGAGGAACGCCGGGAAGGGCAGTCTGGAGCCGAGGGAGGGGGCTCTCCTGGAGGCCAGGCCCCTCCTGAAGAGGCCGGACTGCAGCGCGGCGGCACGTGGGTCCAATTGCACCACCCGCACTCGCCCCTGCACCGACTCACCTGGTCCACTGCCAGAAGACTCAAACTCTTTGGAGACCTTGTGGACGCGCTCCAAAGTGTTGTAAGGGAACCCCGCCGCTGCCAGAGTTGACAAAAAGAGGAGGAGGATGATGATGATGAAGAAACGCACCATTTTTATAATAATAAACAACAAGAATATAATATTTTACGTCAAAAAGTTGGGTCTAGAAGCAAAGAAACTAGACTGTCTGGTGGTCCAAGGTCCCAAATGGTGACCTTGCTGTCAGTGCGCTGTCGGCGTGACGCGGCCACGTCTTTTATGCGCACGAGTGCTGCCTCTCACCTGCGCTTTGATGGAAGCAAGGTGTCACAATTCCCACACGGCGTCACACAAAGCTTCAAAGGGCAGCACGGGGATGTTTGCCAGACTGCAACGGCAACATCAGGAACAATCCAAGCAACAAGTAAAAACATATTGCAGGAAGAAAGACGTGAGCGAGCGGCATCCAAGGTCACGCCTGCTGCAGACTTGAAATATTGCATGTAAGTAGCAGGGAGGGACGTGGTGCACACACTATCAGGCTATATATGGCAGCATGATTAATCATCCATTATCAATTAGCAGACAATTATTATAGTTGTTTGACACTCACTCAATATCATTTGAATAAAGTATTACTAATATATATTACATATAACAATAAATATAACATATATACACTGCAAAAACGGAAATCTAAGTAAGATTAAATATCTCAAATAAGGGTGATATTTCCTTATTTTCTCTCTGATAAGATAATTCTTCTCACTCAGCAGATTTTATGTTAGAGTGTTTTACTTGTTTTAAGTGTTTTGGTCCTAAATTATCTCAGTAAGATATTACTGTTGCTGAGATTGTATGACCTATATTGAGTAAAACATGCTTGAAACTAGAATATCAACTGTTGCAAAGCTGTGTCATCTACACTCACAAGTATGAAACTACTTTTTTAAAGTAATCATTTCTTACTTCAAGCATGAAAAAAAAAATCATGATGCCGAGCGCATATCATTATGTCAAGATAATGGCACCAGCATTTACTTCATTTAAGAATATTTTTCAACATATTGAGCAAAAAGGTCTTTTTTTTCCACCAGGAAAAGTGCACTCGTTATTAGTGAGAATGAACTTATTTCAAGGTATTTTTGGGTTCATTGAGGTTAGCTAATTTTTTTACTTGTTTTGGAAAGTCTTGACAAGCCGAATTTCCTTGTTCTATTGGCAGATCATTTTGCTTACAGGTGGTTCAAATAAAACACCCCTCATTTTTGTATTTTTTTTTCTTGTTTTGGAAAGTCTTGACAAGCCGAATTTTCTTGTTCTATTGGCAGATAATTTTGCTTAGTTCAAATAAAATACCCCTCATTTTTGTATTTTTTTTTCTTGTTTTTGAACACTGACTTTTTGCAGTGTAATGCATATAGATATATAGTTCAAACAAAATATAATGAATGTTGAATAATAAAAACATTTACAGAGCAAAGAAAAAGTTACTAAAACATTTTTAACGGTGGACAACAAAAGTATTCAATACCTATTTCACCTTTTCAATTTAATTCATTTAAATATTGTAGTAAATAACAAAATAACAATACAGATATTTGTAAATGTAGTGTAATTGATACCATTTTCTGTGTATTTTACTAGGCACTTACTGTATTTATTTTTTAAATAAATAAACACTTTTTTTCCAGTATTTTTTTCCCCTCTCCCTATGAGAAAAAGGTGTCACACAAACAGAAAATATACATGATTAATGGCTATCATTTTTTGTGATTAATCACACGAGTTAACTCGTTATTTTATATATATATATATCTATATATACAGTATATATATATATATATGTATATATATATATATATATATATATATATATATATATATATAATATATATATATATATATATAATATATATATATATATATATATATCTATATATAGAGTATATATATATATATATATATATATATATATATATATATATATATATATATATATATATATATATATATATATATATATAAATAAATATGTATTTATACACATATATATGAATATGTGCATATATATTTATATGCATATGTATATACATATATACATATATATATATATATATATTTGTTTAAGAAACAATGTTTTAATTAAAAACATTAAACAACTAATATCGACATTATTATTATTATTATTATTATTATTATTATTATATACATTTTTGGTTTTCCATTTTTTCAGTGTTGAATTTAATACCTTTTGTATTTGTATGTCTTTAATTTCATTCATTTAAACATTACATTAAATACAATACAAATATTTGTAAATGTAGTGTAATTTATAAAATGTTATATGTATTTTACTAGGCACTTACAATATTTATTTTTCAAATAGATAAACACTTTTTTTCCCCAGTATTTATTTCCCTCTCCTTATGAGAAAAAGGTGACACACAAACAGAAAATATACATGATTAATGCGATCATTTTTTGTGATTAATCACACGAGTTAACTCATTATATATATATATATGCATATGTATATACATATATACATACATATATGTATATATTTTTAAGAAACAATGTTTTAATTAAAAACATTAAACAACTAATGTTGACATTATTATTATTATTATTATTATTATATACATTTTTGGTTTTCCATTTTTTTCAGTGTTGAATTTAATAAGTTTTGTATTTGTATGTCTTCTCAATTGCTTTGTAGATTTCTATCTTATATATAAAGCTGGGATTGAGTTTGATTTTGTTTTGCTCTATTTTCTTTTAGATTGATTAATATTCTGTGATTTTTAAAAATAAAATTTTAAAAATTAATAAAACCTTTTTATCGGTGGACAACAAAAGTATTCAATATCCATTTCACCTTTTTAATTTCATTCATTTAAATATTGTAGTAAATAACAAAATAACAATACAAATATAAAAAAGTTTAGTGTAATCCATACAATTTTCTATATATTTGACTAGGCACTTACAGTATTTATTTTTTAAATAAATAAACACTTTTTTCCTACTTTTTATTTCCCTCTCCCTATGAGAAAAAGGTGACATTAAACAGGAAATGAACAAACGATGTTCTGTAAAACATGTTTTTGCTGAGACATGGAGAAAAGGCTACAAATAAATAAATATAGTAATTTCCGGACTATAAGCCGCACCTGACTATAAGCCGCACCAGCTAAATTTGGGGGAAAATACAGATTGCTCCATATATAAGCCGCACCCGACTATAAGCCGCAGGGTTTTGATGTGTAATTACCGTAGTATATAGGAGTTCCTGCTACCACGGAGGGGATTGTCGGGACAGAGATGACTGTTTGGGAACGCAAAGCGTCCCATTTATTAACAATAAATCTTTCAATCATTCAATCAAACTTCCACATCTTTGACATGGCGAACAGCATTCGTGCAGAGTACAAATAATATAACGGTGCAAAGTAATACAAAGTGCTCGCCTGTACGTTATCAAAATAACCAGCCTACCGGTATATGAAAAGTCAGTCTTTAATCATTGTGTCATCGTCTTCCTCCTGCGTACTAAAACCACCGAAATCCTCTTCGTCGGTGTCGGAGAAGAACAGGCCGTAAATAAGCCGCACCCTTGTATAAGCCGCAGGGACCAGAACGAGGGGAAAAAGTAGCGGCTTATAGTCCGGAAATTACGGTATTCTGCTTCTTCCTCCTTTTCGGGACAAGTTGAATCATGCAAGTGATGTCAATTTGTCCAGCATGTTCAAAATGAACTCAACCATGAATTTTACATTTTGCCATGTTTTTTTTTTTAAATGTTATATTTGCTTAGTATAATATTTGATTATTAATTATATTGATATTGTATTTTCTTTTAGGATACAGCTTATGTATATTTTTTAATTTATTTAAAAAGTTTCTTTAATTTTTTAAAATCTTACTCTTACAGCAAAAACATTTAAATATTTTTTTCCCCACATACGAAAAAAAACAACATCCATTTCTTAAATGTATAGTTACAATGTGTGCTTTTCATTCATTGTTTATTACTTCCCATTGCTATTTTAGATGATTGAGTTTGTCATCCATATTTATTTTTAATATTTCATTTTTTATTTATCTCCTTCATTGATGTGCATCTTTAATCGATAGACAATTATACCTCAATTATTCAATTATACATTTACACACCAATGCCTGAGAAGGAACAGGATGAAGAAAAATCTTTTATTTTCCTGCCCCCTTCAACATAATACGTAGTCTTACTTAATGGATATCATATAAATCAACAATTACATCCAAATATAATGAAAACAAACAAAAAACACACAAAAAAACACATCAAGTGCAAAACTGAACAAAAAAAAAAAAGTACTATACACCTCACGGGATGATACAAAACAAATACAAAACCAGGCAAAAAATAAGTAAAATAATAAATATAAAGCAAAATGTAAACACATATGATCTTATTGTTCTGTCTTTTTATATTTTTTTCAATTGGAATATATTTTCACAGTCCTTTATCTCATTGTAAAGACAATTCCATAGTTTAGATAAATATGCATTATTGTTCTTCCTTTTCATGGTTATAATGTTATATGTCCTCACATCCCTGTGGGCATCACATATGATGAATACAGTACAACAATAAACAATAGAACAGATGCATATTTATCTATTTTGATTTGATTTGTAGTTATTGTGTATCATTTGAGGCATTTCTTCATGTTTCGCTGCAACATGAAACACTTTTGTAAAAGAATGCATTTCCGCCTGAGCTCCTTGACCTTAAAACACGCAGCGTCACGCCTCGCTGGTTATTCTCACGCCCTGGGCTGTAAAACCGTAATGACTTTATGTGCTCATTTCTTCCCACGAGCAGCACTGACATGCCATCCTCAGCGCGCCCCACCAGCCGCGACCTGATCACACGCCGGCCATCAGCGTTCTCATCCTCGGACTCTCATCTCATCTAGGTGACATGTGGGCCTTCTCTCCCCCCCCCCCAGAACCAGAGCTGGCCACAATGTGCTCCACGTGGACGCAGGAAATTAAGGTCAAAGGTGACTACATGGGAGTTTTACCTCACACTCATGTCTTACAGTAGTTTGCCTAAGCTGCAGTACAGGAGGCTGTCCGCTGGAGGTCACTGTTTATGCACAAATTAACAACCTTTGAGCTGCTTTAACAACAGGTATACATTCAGCAATATTAATAGCACCTCTGAAAACATCAGTATTATTATCTTTTCAATATAAATCTTACATGAGATGTTTTTGTAATTTGCTGGTGTACCTAAAAAAAAAACCTTACTCCACGTATGAAAACTAAAACTTTTTAGCGTTGTGTGGACATATAAATGTTTTTTTACATGTATCAATCAATCAATCAATGTTTATTTATATAGCCCTAAATCACAAGTGTCTCAAAGGGCTGTACAAGCCACAACGACATCCTCGGTACAGAGTCCACATACGGGCAAGGAAAACTCACCCCAGTGGGACGTCAATGTGAATGACTATGAGAAACCTTGGAGAGGACTGCATATGTGGGTAACCCCCCCCCCCCCTCTAATATCCCCCCTGAACTCATCTCTGCAAAAAATGTTATTTTATTTTGGGGAGCAGGTTACAAGTTGCTTTATAAATAATTTGTACCTTTAATAATACCTCACCAGATCAGTCAATTTAATGGTTTTTGATTTTAAGAATTGTGGGTTTGTGTGATTTTAACCACAGAATTGTAACCACTGTGAGCGCTCCTTTTTGTGGTATACTGAGCCACTGCAAAGTACTTTTACAATTAGAATATTATCATTTATTATTTATTAATTATATATTATTTATTTATATTATAATTTGTATTTCCCCACACCTCGGCACAATAATTCAGATATGGCAACAACCGGGAACTATGGATGTTTTGCTTTGTCACTGAAATTTTTTGTGATAATTTGCATTGCACATTTTTTTGAAGTGTGATTTCCCATCTTATTTATTATTGTCCCCAGAAACGTATTTTAATGAACTCTATCACTTTGAATCTCACCCAGCCATAGTTGTGCTTCCATAGTTTACCAAACATTATTATTATTTCAATTTTACTTACATTTAATGATAATTTGTTACCTACAAACCACATTTCTGCTGGTATTGTTCTTATTAGTTATTACTATTATAGTATTATATACAATTATGCAGTATTTTAAGTTCTCACTAGAATAGAATATATTTGTGTCATCTGCAAATGAGAGTCATTTTATTACCCATTACCTAGAGCCACATGTGGCTCTTTAGTGCAGACCTGGGCATTGTACGGCGCGCGGGCCGCATCCGGCCCTTTGCGCATCCCTGTCCGGCCCGCGTGAGGCCAATCATAAATTACAAAATAAATTTAAAAAAGTATCTATGTCGAGTGTGCAATACAACAGTGCTGCTTTTGTTTTGAAAAGCGTTATTTGTATTACTTCCGTGTGGACGTATGCGCGTGTGCGATTGTGAGTGAATTGAACGGCGCAATTACAAATTACAAAATAAAGTTTAAAAAACATCTATGTCGTGCGCGCAATACAACTGTGCTGCTTTTATTTTGAAATGTGTTATTTATGCCGTATGTCCGGGGGGAACCTGTGAGGGAAGGTGCATAGAGACAAGTGATGAGACGCTAAAAAAAGAAAAGTTGATGAGGAATGGCGTGTTTCCAACAAGAGATGGACTGCCAAGTATTTCTTTACATAAATTAATGGTAAAGCCGTGTGCTTAATGTGTGGTACACAGCTTGCTGTGTTTAAATATCATTTTAATCGCCACTACACGAAGAAACACGAGGGAAAATACCGGGATGTGTCTGATGAAGCGCGCGCAAGGGAGGCTGATGCGTTGATGGTAAAACTGCAAACCCAACAAGGACTTTGTGCCATATTTCACACCCCCAGAGATGCAGCCGTCAGGACAAGTTTCGTCATTTCTCACAAAAGCGCCAGAAAAAGTAAGGCGTTTTCTGACGGAGAGTTTATTAAGGAGTGCTTATTGGACTTTGTTGCGCTGATATGCCCGGAGACTCTCCGGGCATATCCATAGGTGGATTAATGACCGGGCCTACCGGGCCCAGGCCCAGGGGGCCAGAGGCCCCAAGGGGCCAGGCCAACTTGGCCCCGCGGCCGCGACCCAAGCAAAACTACTTTTGCAAAAATAATAATCTTAAGCCCCAAGGGGCCAGGCCAACTTGGCCCCGCGGCCATGATCCATAGAGGGTAAGAGGCCCCAAGGGGCCAGGTCAACTTGGCCCCGCGGCCGCGACCCACAGAGGGCCAGAGGCCCCAAGGGGCCAGGCCAACATGGCCCCGCGGCCATGATCCATAGACGGTCAGAGGCCCCAAGGGGCCAGGCCAACTTGGCCCCGCGGCCACGATCCATAGAGGGTCAGAGGCCCCAGGGGGCCAGGTCAACTTGGCCCCGCGGCCACGATCCATAGACGGTCAGAGGCCCCAAGGGGCCAGGCCAACTTGGCCCCGCGGCCACGACCCACAGAAGGCCAGAGGCCCCAAAGGGCCAGGCCAACTTGGCCCCGCGGCCGCGAGCCACAGAAGGCCAGAGGCCCCAAGGGGCCAGGTCAACTTGGCCCCGCGGCCACGATCCATAGAGGGTAAGAGGCCCCAAGGGGCCAGGTCAACTTGGCCCCGCGGCCACGACCCACAGAGGGCCTGAGGTCCTAAGGGGTCAGGCCAACTTGGCCCCGCGGCCATGATCCATAGAGGGCCAGAGGCCCCGAGGGGTCAGGCCAACTTGGCCCCGATCCATAGAGGGTCAGAGGCCCCAAGGGGCCAGGCCAACTTGGCCCCGCGGCCACGACCCACAGAGGCCCCAAGGGGCCAGGCAAAATTGGCCCCGCGGCCATGATCCACAGAGGGCCAGAGGCTCTCAATCATTATTATCAAAGCTAATTCTCAAATTGGATGGATCACACAACCTCACTCACATATTCTTTATCAATTATTAAAGGTTGTTTCTGAATTTTGATCACAGAACTTAATGCAAATATTCTTGATTGATTGACAAAGCTCATTCTCAAATTTTGATTACACAACCTTACTCTGACAAATTATCATTATCAAAAAGCTCTATCTCGAATTTGGATCACAGAATCTCACTCAAGTATTCTTAGCTGTGCCCCTCCCCCATCAAGTCTTTCATAAACCGGTCTGTTCTTTTAGAATCTCCTCATTTGGTATTTTGAACTCGTGAGAGACTGCTCAAAATTTGGTTTCCTTTCCCTCAGTTCAGACTCAGAGATAATTTGAAATCATTCAACAAGAAGTTTAACGCGCGCACACACACACACACACACACTTGAGTTGAGCATTACTTGGAAATTCTTATATTTTCCATTTTGCTGTTATTATCAGCATCTTCCCATTTTGTCCTTTTCTTTCGAGAAAGTTTACAGTCTGACATTTGTCACTGCTGTCAGTTAATAACTTTTTGGTCTTTGACCCATTTTGTCATTTTCTCGATTCGATCGTCACTGACCACTCTCTCCTGTCTGGCAGACATCGTTGCTGCCATCATAGCTAGCAAGCTGCCTGCAGCGGGTCATCCCTATGTTCCCCGTCCCTATGTTACCCGGGTCCTATGTTCCCCTCTACCGGGGAACTAAGGACCCTTTTTAAAAAAAAGGGTTCTATGTTCCCCGCTGCGGGGAACGTACAACACTTTTTCCAGAAAAGGGTTCTATGTTCCCCGCTGCTTCCAATGCGCGACTAAGTAAGACGCACGCAGACACGCATGACAGAGACGCGTTTAAGTTGTCGAAGGAAGGAAGTTCGCGTTTGAGTTGCTCTATCTGCTGCCGCACGCCCTGTGACAGGTTAGGTTTAGGGATGGTTTTGGTCAGGGCACAATTTCGCCAAAAAAGTGCTCCACAACGCCCTGTGACAGGTTAGGTTTAGGGATAGTTTTGGTCAGGGCACAATTTCGCCAAAAAAAAGTGCTCCACAACGCCCTGTGACAGGTTAGGTTTAGGGATGGTTTTGGTCAGGGCACAATTTCGCAATTTCGCCAGATACAATGCAGGGAACATAGGACCCTTTTTTAGAAAAAGGGTCCTAAGTTCCCCGGTCGCATACAAAGACCCAGGAACAACCGGGGAACATAGGACCCGGGGAACATAGGACCCGGGGAACATAGGCACGCTCCCGCCTGCAGATAGCAACATTTTGGTGTCCTTTGGGAAAATATTTAGAAAGAAGACAAAAGTACACACAGTTGTACAACTATTATCTTTATGATCTTTTTTTTGTTAGTTTCTCTGTTACTGTGTGTGGCCAATTAAGCGACTTTTGGCCATACCTGGCTGGTGACATTTAGCGACTTTCTGGTTGATGTTAAGATTAATAATAGCAACAGTTCTCTTCATCTTAATGCAATTTATTGTGTCTGTCTCTCCACATTTTGCCATTAGGTACTTTGAGCTCTTGTTGGTCAGTCACTCTAAGGTACATTGTTGCTGCCATCATAGCTAGCAAGCTGCCTGCAGATAGCGACATTTTGGTGTCCTTTGAGAAATATTAAGAAAGAAGACAAAAGTACAAGACATTGTACGATTACTATCTTTTTAAAATTATTTGTTTCACTGTGTGATTGACCGACTTTGCCGCTAGATTTCGCGTCTTTTGGCCATACCTGGCTAGCGACTAAAAACATCATTTAGCGACTTTTTGGTTGTGAAGATAAGTGGTAAAAGCAGATCTTCCTGTTGGTCTTCCCACATTTTGCCATTTGGTACTTTGCACTCTTCTTGGTCACTCCAAGGCATTTGTCCCTGCCTTCAGCTAGTCACTTGGCTCTTTTGGAATATATTTCACTGTAATTGGCTCTCTCTCTCTCTTTCTCCTCAGTACAAATCAGCCTGTTCCCTTGCCATTCATCACTGACCACTCTGCTCTCCTGTCTGTCAGACATTATTGCTGCTTGCAGATAGCTTGGGGTCCTTAGAGAAAATATCAGAAGAGAAAAGTACACAATTATCTTAATTATCTTTTTTATTCAGTCAGTCCTTCAGTGAGTCCCAGTGTGTTGGCGATTAAGCAACGTTGGCATTCAATTAGCGACTTTTGGCCATACATGGCTGGCGACTCAAAAAACTAGAAAAAAAGTACAAAAAGTTGTACAATTAATATCTTTATTATCCTTAATTCCCCTGAATCCTAGAGTGTGTTGCAATTAAGCAACTTTGCTGCTAGGTTTAGCGACTCTTGTTTTGGGCATACCTGGCTAGCGACTACAAACATTATTCAGCAACTTTTTGGCTGTTAAGATTAACGTTAATAAATTAAATCCTAATACAATTTATTGTGTTGGTCTCGCCATCTTGCTATCAGGTACTTTGAATTCTTGTTGGTCTCTGCTAAGGTATCTGGCTGTTGTCTTTGCCTTCAGTTAGTCACTTGGCTCTGGAATATATTTAACTGTACTTGGCTCTCTCTTTCTCCTCAGTACAAATCAGTCTGTTCCCTTGCCATTTAGACATTTTCTTGATTGGATCATCACTGACCACTCTGCTCTCCTGCTGTCTATCAGACATTGTTGCTCCCATCATAGCTAGCAAGCTGCCTTGGTGTCCTTTGTGAAAATATTTAGATAGAAGACTAAAGTGCACAAAGGTGTACAATTATTATCTTTTCAAAATATTTGTTTCACTGTCAGTGTGATTGACCGACTTTGCCGCTAGATTTCGCGTCTTTTGGCCATACCTGGCTAGCGACTGAAAACATCATTTAGCAACTTTTTGGTTGTGAAGATAAGAGGTAAAAGCAGATCTGCCTGTTGGTCTTTCCACATTTTGCCATTTGGTACTTTGCACTCTTGTTGGTCACTCCAAGGCATTTGTCCCTGCCTTCAGCTAGTCACTTGGCTCTTTTGGAATATATTTCACTGTAATTGGCTCTCTCTCTCTTTCTCCTCAGTACAAATCAGTCTGTTCCCTTGCCATTTAGACATTTTCTTGATTCGATCATCACTGACCACTCTGCTCTCCTGCTGTCTATCAGACGAATCAGTTGATT
This sequence comes from Entelurus aequoreus, assembly GCF_033978785.1. NCBI lineage: Eukaryota > Metazoa > Chordata > Actinopteri > Syngnathiformes > Syngnathidae > Entelurus > Entelurus aequoreus. The sequence continues at coordinate 29,887,780 of NC_084748.1, forward strand.
CTCTGCTCTCAATTGTCTATGCTAGTAAGCTGTTATTCTCTGCTTTGGAGTGTTGATGCTGGGTTGCTAGTTTTCTAAATCACCTCACACACTTGAAGGAAGCAGCACCGATCATAAACACACAAACAAACTCACACACACACACACACACACACACACACACACACACACACACACACACACACACACACACACACACACACACACACACACACACACACACACACACATAGTTGGTTTATCTGTTGTGATAGGCAAAGAGCCAATGTGCAAAGAAAGAAGGGAAATATGGATCATAAACGTTTAAGTGGAGGAGCTAGAAAAAAAATTCAGCAAGAAAAGAAAAAAAAGGAATCAGTTTTACTTGAGAGTGTTCCAAATATCTCCAGCTTCTTCAGTACAAAGACATCTGCTGAAAGCAATTCTATAAATGCTACTGCAAATTCAGCTAAGGTTAGCAATGCACCTGAGCTAGCATGTAGCTCCCAAGATCCTGAGACCACTACAAGTGTAGACACTGAACCAAATGCTTCTGATGCTTATGATTCAACCAATTCAGCAGTAGCCAGTTGCTCGGATGAATGTGAGGTCACTGCACCTCTGGACAGCATAGAAAATGAGCTGAATCTTTCTTCAACACCATCTACAGTGACAACTCTACCTAGTGATCCCGCTAAATGGGCTGAGACCCTCACTGAGTCAATGAAGGAAGTTCTTATTCAAAGAGGTGCAAAATCATTTCACAACCGTCACAGCCATTATCCAGCTTCTGTGAGGAACAGTGGGCTAGGAGGCAAAACCCGATGCCTAAACAATGAACATTTTACTTCACACTTGCCCAATGGACAACGAGTACAAAGAGAGTGGCTGATGTACTCTCCCTCTACTGGTAATGTTTACTGCTTTGCATGCAAACTGTTTTCCCCAAAAACGCATTCTTTTGTGACAGGCTATTGTGATTGGAAACACTCAGAAAGATTTGGTGAACATGAGCGAAGTGCTGAGCACATAACCTGCATGCAAGCAGTCTTGAACCGCGCCAAAGGTGCCACAGTTGATGCAGACCTGTTCAAACAGTTTCAGGCAGAGAGCAGCTATTGGAGGCAGGTGTTACAAAGAGTTGTTGCAGTCATTAAATTCCTTGCAGAAAGGGGCCTTGCATTTAGGGGTAAAAATGAATCGTTAGGGTCTCCTCTCAATGGGAACTACCTTGGTATTCTGGAGGTCCTGGCTGAATTTGATCCCTTTCTAAAGGATCACATCAGAAAGTTTGGGCAGATGGGTCGAGGTAATACCTCATATCTGTCCTCCACCATTTGTGAGGAATTCATTGAATTGATGGGTGCAAAAACCAAACAGGCTATAGCAGATGAACTGCAAGCAAGCAAATACTACTCTATCATTGTGGATTCAACCCCAGATTTATCTCATGTGGACCAATTGACATTCATATTCCGTTTTGTTAGCAAAGAGGGCAGTGTTGTTGAACGCTTTGTGGGTTTTGAGCCCATTACTAGCCATACAGGTGAAAGTTTGGCTAACTGTGTCATGTCTGTGTTGGAAAATCTAGGGTTAGAGCTGTCAAATTGCAGGGGGCAGGCTTATGATAATGCCAGCAACATGTCAGGGAGGTATAATGGGTTGCAGGCTCACTTAAAGAAAAGCAACCCATTAATACACTATATTCCATGTGCAGCTCACTCTTTGAATTTGGTGGGAGTCAACAGCATTGACAGATGTGGAAATGAAGTCTCTAAGTATTTTGACTTGATTCAGTCTATTTACAACTTCACAACTGCATCCACACACCGATGGGACAGGGTATTTGGCAATTCCAACATAGATCTCACACTTAAAGCTTTATCCAACACGCGTTGGAGTTGCCGTGCAGAATCTACCAAAGCACTGTGGCAGAACTACAGTAAAATAAAAGCAGCACTACAGGTTATTTCCACTGATGACACAGAGAAACGAGACACACGAACTGAAGCTGACAGTCTAGTGCGGAAGCTGGATTCACTTGAGATGGCCTTCATGGCAGGCTTTTGGGACACTGTTCTGTCCAGATTTCAGGCCACAAGTCTGCAACTTCAAAAAGCAGACATGGACCTTGGTACAGCAGTTAGATTGCTGGAATCTCTGCGCACCTTTGTTCTCTCCCAAAGAGATCTATTTGATCATTTTGAGCAGAAAGCCTTAAACATGTTGGGTGGCACCCCATCTTACAGGGCTGAACGGACGAGGAAACGTAAAAAGTTTGCTGATGAATCAGCATCCCCAGATGTTGTGCTTGAGGGAAGGCAACTGTTTCAAATAGAGACATTTATTGCCTCTATTGATCAACTGAGTTCAAGCCTTAATCACCGTCTGGAGGCCTACAAACATCTGAACAATTTGTTCAGTGTCCTTTTCTCTTTGGATACAGAGTCCAATGCTTCAGTCCTTCACAAGGCCAAGATTCTCACTGAATCATACCCATCTGACCTCAATGAAAGTCTTGGACAGGAGCTTATACAGTTCAAATCTTTTATACAGCTCAACAACACTGATGAGGAGAGGACCCCTTCAGGACTGCTCAAAACAATAATACATTTTGGACTACAGCCTACGTTTCCTAATACATACATTGCGCTACAGATTTTTCTCACTCTACCGGTCAGTAACTGTGAGGGAGAACGCTCATTCTCTCTTTTGTCAAGAGTAAAAAATGAGCTGCGCACAAGAATGACTCAGAAAAGATTAAATGCGTTATCTCTAATGGCAATTGAGAGTGAGCTGACAAGAGAGTTGGACTTCAATGATGTGGTGGATGATTTTGCAAAATTGAAAGCACGAAAGAAACCCCTTGCTTAAAGGTGCACTGTGTAAGATTTTTAGGTTATTTCCAGAATTCACCCATTCACTAATGTTAGGCTACCTGTTTTCATGAATACTTACCACCACCATAAAATTCTAAGTATCCATTATGACTTGGAGAATTGCACTTTTGCCATTTCTGGGAAGTGTCACCTGGATTGTGAAGATAGGATTGACTTTAGGCAGAAGCTTGGTGCTTTCTCTGGCAAACTGAACCTCAAGCTTCATTCTCTGCAGCTTTGCATTCTTGTGCAGACTTTCATCCACAAGGAACTTTTCAACTTCCCCACTATCGTGAAGGGGCCATCAAAAGATTTCAGTGTGTCCAGCATGTCTAGTCTCTTACTCTCCTTTCTTTGAGCCATCTCTTGTTTCTCATCTGCCCTACTCTCGAATTTTGCCTTCATGAATTTACTCCAGTTGAGTTCAACCTCCCTTTTTGCTTGTGCTGCTGCCTTGAAACCTCTGAAGCTCCTGGCTCTTCTGTAAAATTATTGACCTATTGACTGCGTTCAGTGTGCCCAACTTCTTCAGTTTGTAGTCCACCTTGCCACATTGTCTCTCCATCCCAATGTTGTGCACAGGGGTGCCATCAATGTTACTAGCCTGTTCACTGACAGGGTCCATTGGGAAGGTCTCCTCATCCATCCTCTGCCTGGCCAGGACAGTCTTCAGATGGGGCAGCATGAGATCTGTCAGCTGCTTCACTTCATCCAAGTATTCGGCAGCCACGTCTGACACTGAGTTCAGGACATGTCCAGTGCCTGTCCAGCCACTATAGCATTCTTGGAAATGGGCTATCTTGACCTGCATGCAGCCCTTGTACCATGAACTGGCCTACACCTTTCTTTGTGGTGCTCTCCGATGCATGTTATCATTTTACCTTTCTCCTTCTCCTCAAGCTTAACCACAAATAGATACAGACTTTGAGCCTCAATTTGCTGCACAGCTGCCGTTATGCCAATGTGTTTTCCTAAGATATTATTTTATTTTTAATGATAGAAGGGAGGAAAAGGGGGCAAAAATCATGTCCGATTTAGTTTTTTGGGTGGGTTGGGGGGTTTATTTCATGATAGCTACCAACTTCCAATACATAATATCTCTCAAATGACCCAATGCACCATCACTGAAGTGGGCGTAATCATTTTCAAAAATGTTTATTTTTAGGCCATTTATCCCCTCCCCCTGTGTCTGTGTGAAACCTGTGCTTGTCAGTGTCTGTGTGGTATACCTAATAGTGTGTGTGCAGTATGTGCACTCTTCTGTACAGTACAGTGTGCATGTCTGTTCACAGTATACAGTATTTCTTGCATAGTGCGTGCGTGTGTGTGCGCCCACACGCGCGGGGGGTTGAGGGGCCAAGACCATGTCAGGCCCAGGGGGCCAAAATTTCTTAATCCGCCCCTGCCGGAGACAGGACTGTTTTTCGCTAACTTTGGATGAGAGCTCTGATGCAGTCAATTAAAGAGACAACCACAGGTAATGACTTGTTCACAGAAGTAAATGCGTGTTGGGACACGCTGGCAGGTGTGACAATCCAATCCACTTTATTTATATAGCACATTTAAACAACAAAATGTTTCCAAAGTGCTGCACAACAATATTACAAACAATATTCAAATATTATCCTTAGCTCCACCAATGACTGAATAAAAAGAAAAAAACAATTACATATAAAACCAATATAAAAAACAATATAGAATAGATATGATTAAAAACTATTTTTAACAACAGATGGTTGTCCAAATCTGATGGGGAAAAATGTTGGATAATGCAGGATAAAGTGACCTTAAAAAGCAATCTGCTTTTGTATAAAGTTAAGTTAGGTTAAATGAAATTATTATTATTATTATTATTATTATTAAGTATTATCATCATTATTATTTATCTTATGGTATATCAAAAATAATATTGAGCAAAATTTAATTGAAATATTGTCGTGTGGCCCTCCAGCAGTGCTCGGGTTGCTTATGCGGCCCCCGGTCATTTTATTACCCATTACCTAGAGCCACATGTGGCTCTTTAGTGCAGACCTGGGCATTGTACGGCCCGCGGGCCGCATCCGGCCCTTTGCGCATCCCTGTCCGGCCCGCGTGAGGCCAATCATAAATTACAAAATAAATTTTAAAAAGTATCTATGTCGAGTGTGCAATACAACAGGCCCCCGGTGAAAATTAATTGCCCACCCCTGCTTTAGTGGCTCCATGGAGCTTTTTCAAAAATGTATGGAAATGGCAAAAAAATGGGGTGAAAAAATGTTTTTTGTTGTAATATGGTTTCTGCAGGAGGACAAACCTTTTTAATAGTTAGAAAGCCCACTGTTTAATAGGTTTGTGTGTATGCTTCACTGATGACAGTATTTGGTGAGCGCCGTTTTGTCCTACTAATTTCAACTCACCGTTGTGTGGGCTGTGACTCAACAGTTTGTTTACATGTATACAGTTAAAGTTCCAATGATTGTCACACACACACGAGGTGTGGCGAAATGATTCTCTGCATTTGACATCATCACCCCCTGGGAGGTGAGGGGAGCAGTGAGCAGCATCGGTGGCTGCGCCCAGGAACAATTTTTTGCTAATTTAACCGCCAATTCCAACCCTTGATGCTGAGTGCAGAGCAGGGAAGTAATGGGTCCCATTTAACTTTCTCCGATGCTGCCACAGAGAGACGGGTTTTATGCCACTCCTTCTTTGTCTCATTTTGTCCACCAAACGTTTTATGCTGTGCGTGAATGCACAAAGGTGCGCTTAGTTGATTTTATTGACTTGTTGGAGTGCTAATCAGGTATATTTGGTCAGTGCATGACTGCAAGCTAATCAATGCTAACATGCTATTTAGGCTAGCTGTATGTACATATTGCATCATTATGCCTCATTTGTAGGTATATTTTTAATTTCCTTTATTTATGTTCTCTGTGTATTTGATTTATATTTGCATGTCTCATGACACATTATCTGTATGTAATATTGACTGCATTTCTGTTTGTGTGTCATGTTGTTCCAGACCACAGCAAATGTTACCAGGTTAGAAAAGATTGTAATAAATAAGGAGAAGACAGCCTGCCGCTTCTTTTAACTTGGACACACACATCTATACCTTTGGCCACTCTAAGACAGTCATTTCCATGAGTTATCTCACCCTCTGAGAAGTTTTACTAATGTTTTCCAATGTTGTAAAAATGTGTAGAATAAATATTAAATTTGAACATATCTGTCAACAAAGATTTGCATAAGCCTGTGACACATAGTCATTTTGACAGCAGGCTAATATAGCTAATATAGACACTTACGTCATGTGTTGTCTTCATTATAACACTTATATAAGACTTTTCAAAGTAATTTTGATAGTAGGCTAATATAGCTAACATAGACACGTACGTCATGTGTTGTCTTCATTATAACACTTATATAAGACTTTTAAAGTCATTTTGATAGTAGGCTAATATAGACACTTACGTCATGTGTTGTCTTCATTATAACGCTTATATAAGACTTTTAAAGTCATTTTGATAGTAGGCTAATATAGACACTTACGTCATGTGTTGTCTTCATTATAACACTTATATAAGACTTTTCAAAGTCATTTTGATTGTAGGCTAATATAGCTAATATAAACACTTACATCATGTGTTGTCTTCATTATAACACTTATATAAGACTTTTAAAGTAATTTTGATAGTAGGCTAATATAGCTAATATAGACACTTACGTCATGTGTTGTCTTCATTATAACGCTTATATAACACTTTTAAAGTCATTTTGATAGTAGGCTAATATAGACACTTACATCATGTGTTGTCTTCATTATAACACTTATATAAGACTTTTAAAGTAATTTTGATAGTAGGCTAATATAGCTAATATAGACACTTACATCATGTGTTGCCTTAATTATAACACTTATATAAGACTTTTAAAGTAATTTTGATAGTAGGCTAATATAGCTAATATAGACACTTACGTCATGTGTTGTCTTCATTATAACGCTTATATAAGACTTTTAAAGTAATTTTGATAGTAGGCTAATATAGCTAATATAGACACTTACGTCATGTGTTGTCTTCATTATAACGCTTATATAAGACTTTTAAAGTAATTTTGATAGTAGGCTAATATAGACACTTACATCATGTGTTGTCTTCATTATAACACTTATATAAGACTTTTAAAGTAATTTTGATAGTAGGCTAATATAGCTAATATAAACACTTACATGTGAAGTGAAGTGAATTATATTTATATAGCGCTTTTCTCTAGTGACTCAAAGCGCTTTACATAGTGAAACCCAATATCTAAGTTACATTTAAACCAGTGGGGGTGGCACTGGGAGCAGGTGGGTAAAGTGTCTTGCCCAAGGACACAACGACAGTGACTAGGATGGCGGAAGCGGGGATCGAACCTGGAACCCTCAAGTTGCTGGCACGGCCACTTTACCAACCGAGCTATACCGCCCAATCATGTGTTATCTTCATTATAACACTTATATAAGACTTTTAAAGTAATTTTGATAGGCGGCTAATTAAGCTAATATAGACACTTACATCATGTGTTGCCTTCATTATAGCACTTAAATACTGTAAGTCTTTACAGATTACTTTTTTGTATTTTTGGTCCAATATGGCTCTTTCAACATTTTGGGTTGCCGACCCTGTATGAGACCTTACAGATGTCATCGATATATGTAAAAAAAAACAATTTTGGTCCCAGTAATGGCCCCCGGGGGACGCCACAGGACCATTTATAAACCAACCAATAAATCAACACAAAGTCCATAATTCATTTTAAGGGAAAAGGACATACTTATAATTAGTCAGGTGTTGGAGAAACAGTACGCTTTGGCGAGATTATACAGCGGGCCAATAAAAAACTAGCACCGGCATCTGGGTGGCCCCCCTGGTTTATTTAGTTTTTTGATTCAAATGTTGTATTATATGAATATTTACCAGGAACACCCTACATATTCCATCCATCCATTTTCTACCGCTTGTCCCTTTCGAGGTGGCAGGGGGTGCTGGAGCCTATCCCAGCTGCATTCGGGTGGAAGGCGAGGTACACCCTGGACAAGTCGCCACCTCATCGCAGGGCCAACACAGATAGACAGACAACATTCACACTGACACTCATATTCATATTATAATTCTATATTATTTGTTACAGTATTTCGGTCATTTTTTTTTACATTTGAAATAATATTAGGTAAGTATATTTTTTTCAGATTGAAATTCATGAATTACATTTGCACAAAAAAAATCGCTCAACCTCTATCGTAAACTACATTTATTTAATTGGATGGCAAATCTAATAATAGTAATAATAAAGTGACCTGTATACAGTATGAAATATGTCTTTTTGTTAAGTATCCTTACACAGAAGCAGTTAGCATACTGGACTTACGTGACGTCACCAAGTAAGGAAAACCATATTTTTTAAAAGTTTCAATATATTATTAAGTTAAAATATAACAATAAAATGTCAGCAGGGTAACATTAGCATGCTAAAATAGAAACAGTTACCGTATTTTTCGGACTATAAGTCACAGTTTTTTTCATAGTTTGGTGCGACTTATACTCAGGAGCGACTTATGTGTGAAATTATTAACACATTAGCGTAAAATATCAAATAATATTATTTAGCTCATTCACGTAAGAGACTAGACGTATAAGATTTCATGGGATTTAGCGATTAGGAGTGACAGATTGTTTGGTAAACGTATAGCATGTTCTATATGTTATAGTTATTTGAATGACTCTTACCATAATATGTTACGTTAACATACCAGGCACGTTCTCAGTTGGTTATTTATGCCTCATATAACGTACACTTATTCAGCCTGTTGTTCACTATTCTTTATTTATTTTAAATTGCCTTTCAAATGTCTATTCTTGGTGTTGGGTTTTATCAAATAAATTTCCCCAAAAAATGCGACTTATACTCCAGTGCGACTTATATATGTTTTTTTCCTTCTTTATTATGCATTTTCGGCCGGTGCGACTTATACTCCGGAGCGACTTATACTCCGAAAAATACGGTACTATACTTCCGATGTTAGCATTTCAGCTAGTTTTGTACGTTTAAACCTAAAAATCCTGGATATCCTTACTTGTTGCTATCCTGCAAATATGCTAACTTTTCTCACATTAGCATGTTAGAATTACATGTTCAAGATTTATGCTAGCAGTTTAGCTAATTGTGTATTTTTAAAACTAAAATGTATGGATTTAGATACTTGGTACCATCTTGAAAGTATGCAAACTGTTCCTATGTTAGCAATTTAACATTTTATGCTAGAATTTTGGCAAATTTCATACGTGTGAACCGAAATTTCATGGATTCCTGTTCCCATTTTAGCATGCTAACATTAGCAATGTAACATTTTATGCTAGCATTTTGGCTAATGTTATACATTTTGTAAAAAATTCATAGATTTCGATACTTGGCGACATCTTAAAAGTATGCTAACTGTTCCCATGTTAGTGTTACACCCCTGTAGGGGTGGGGGGGATATTGAACAGAAACAAGGACACAATGTTCACTCATTCAGGTCCAGTCTGTAATGGCCGAATGAAAGAACGTGTCTCCCTCTACTGGGTAAGCCAGGCAAAAGTAGTTGAAACCCGATCAGTGACTAAAACAACAACTAAGCATTTTTAAAACGCAGGTACTAAAGAAAAACAACATAAAACCAGGAAGTATTTTCCAAACAAACATTAGAATGTTTTTAACACAGATTACTATTTTTTTTCCTTTGTCTTTTTAGACTCTTCTGCACCAGGCAACAGTAATAGATGGCAGATCACCTTATCACAGCTTTTTTTGTCTTCATACCCTTTTTTAAACTTTGTAAAGTAATTAGTTATGATGTTCTTTCTCCCTTTTTTTCTTACTTTTACCAGATACTATAATGAATTAAAGTTTTGTTTTTCTTCCTTCCTGTTTACTGTCTGCATGTTCACATTTACAGCAATTTTATAACTACTACATTAGCATGCTGATGTTAGCATGTCAACATACTACCGTTTTATGCTAGCAATTAAGCTAATTTTGCACGCGTAAACCCAAAGTTCCCTGGTTTTTATGACTTGGTGCTATTTTGCAAGTATGCTAACATTTCCAATGCTTGCATGCTAACGTTTTATGTCAGCATTTTAGCAAATTAGCTAAAAATCATTGATTTCGATACCTGTCGCCATCTTGCTAGTATGCTAACTGCTTTTTTAACATGCTAAAATTTTGCTTACCGTATTTTTCGGATTATAAATTGTAATTTTGTTCATAGTTTGGCCGGGGGTGCGACTTATACTCAGGAGCGACTCATGTGTGAAATGATTAACACATTACCGTAAAAAATAGAAGAGAAAGCGGCGCACTGTCTACCTTTGGAGTTGGCAGAGTTGTTTAGAAGCGACACCGAGGAAGAAGATTTCATGGGATTTAGCGATTAGGAGTGACAGATTGTTTGGTAACCGTATAGCATGTTCTATATGTTATAGTTATTTGAATGACTCTTACCATATTATGTTACATTAACATACCAAGCACGTTCTCAGTTGGTTATTTATGCCTCATATAACGTACACTTATTCAGCCTGTTGTTCACTATTCTTTATTTATTTTAAATTGCCTTTCAAATATCTATTCTTGGTGTTGGATTTTATCAAATAAATTACCCCAAACAATGCGACTTATACTCTAGTGCGACTTATATGTTTTTTCCTTCTTTATTATGCATTTTTGACCGGAGCGATTTATAATCCGAAAAATACAGTATAAACTTTTCAAAAAAAATTAAAGACTCATTAGGAGTGGGATTGTTTTATTATTATCTTATTATATTAACATATTATTGATATTGTATCATTTAATATTAGTCGTCTCTATTACCAAAGTCTTTTTTAAATGAACAATGCTGACTTGAATGTTTTGATTCGACCTTGAATCGAGTTCAAATGGACAATGGAAACATTGTAATGACTGATATCTTATGACCCAGAGATAAGGAGGCACATTTAGATCATCAACAATTATAAAGTACTATCTATCTATCATGTGCCAACACCTGCCATTCTATAAAGTTTTAGTCGTGTCGTTCTACAAACGAGGTTTCGCTTGAGACACAAGCAGTTGAGGGATTTTGAAGAATCAGAATCAGTTCAATGCCGGATTAAAGAGTAACTGACAAGCAGGAGGAATGCTGGACATCCTCTAGGGCAGGGGTGTCAACCCCATTTTATCCCAGGGGCCGCATGGAGGAAAATCTATCCCCACGCGGGCCGGACTGGTAAAATCATGGCATGATAACTTAAAAATAAAGACAACTTCAAAATTGTTTTCTTTGGCCAAAAATAGAGCAAGCCTATGAAAAAATTGGTGCCGTTTCCAAAACAGCATGAACTTAGACTGTGTCTCAGTGTATTTACAAAGCCATTCAACTTTGAGCACTTCCTGTTCAGCATTATCATGTTGGCAGTTCATTAAAGACGTGTTTGGAAAAGCAACCGAGTGTTTCCTCAAACCTCCACATTGGTGACATCCACAACTGCCACAACACATTCATTTACCATCATTCAAATATTAAAATGATACTATATATATGTCAGAAAAATTGTATGTAAATTAGCAAAAAACTTTCCGTTCTCTGAGTTCCCAGTGAACAAGACAAGAGGCTTTCTTTGTTGCACCAAGCCAAAGAATTGGAAAATTCCATTGCGTACGATGGGAGGAGACGGGAGGGGTTATCTATTTTGATCCAAGACCTGCCCAAGCTCAAACCAGGACCAGTCCAAGCCCGAGGCATCTTTTTCTTTTGTGTTAATGTGACCGAAAACAATGGCTGTTTACATACCCCCCATTCCTTTAGAAACAGCTGTTGTTATGTAAACAGGGAAAGCCCAAATAAAAAGTGGTGGAGTACAATCTTTCGCCAGAGCGTGCTGGAGACTGTGCAAGAGTACAGCCCAGACGTTTCTCCTCAAATTGAGCCAAATTTAATTCTGTCTCTGTTTAATTCCTTGCTTCTTGTCTCGTTTAATAGATGTCATCAGTGTTTGAACCTGACAATAATCAAAACAATGATCAAAATGACACCGTAATAGTCGAATTAAAGGAAACATAACTACAAACGTAACCAATGTGAACATGGTAGATTTAATCATGAAATAAAACAGAACAAACAACAAATGAAAAAACACACATTTTTACAATGGAGTTCAGGGTGCACATCTTGCTGTCAACAAACTGCGAGAGCTGCATGGAAATCTAACTACAAAGATGATGGTCATGTTGACTTTGCATTTTACTGTTTCGTTATTTTGTATGTGTTGAGTGGATAATTTACTATTTAAAAAAAAGGTATTGTGCGTTGCTACAGCATTAGTCTGTTGCCAGCCACAATCGACGCTGATTGGAGTAGCGGCAGCCAATCCAGAGGGCGCTTAAAGTTAGCTGACACGTCATCTTTAAACATGTCATGTGTGACATGGGTTACACTTGAATTGCCATTGCGACATCCAGTGGACACATTTAGAACTGCAGTTTCTTTCATTACAAAAATTGCAGCTCGTGTTATACTTAAATTTATTTTGCGGGCCGTGGGCCGGATTAAACCTGTTCGCGGGCCGTACGTTTGACACCTCTGCTCTAGGATGAAGGGGAAGATAATGGTTCTGATAGGCGCCTTCTACAGGTAAGATACTGAGAAGAGATCATCATCATGAGTGGACATTTCTGTCAAAGTAAACAAGGAAGTGAGGACGTGGATCTGGTTAGTGAATGTTTGAGCGACAGCAACAAAGTACTCAGACCCACGTGTAACTTGAACAAATACCAACGCTCCCTTTTTATTTCTTTGCTTTGATCAAATATAAAAAATAGAATGACGTCATCAGTCTGCAAGTGATATCATAGTTATTAATACCCGCACATTGTCTATATTACAAGCTTAATGATTTAAGGTCAAGGCATCCATTGAAATGTAAACACACTTTTTTTTTTTTTATCCCTCAGCATACTTGCCAACCTTGAGACCTCCGAATTCAGGAGATTGGGGTGGGGGGTGGGTGGGGTCGGGGTTAAGGGGGAGGAGTATATTTATAGCTAGAATTCACTGAAATTAAAGTATTTCTTATATATATACACTACTGTTCAAAAGTTTGGGGTCACCCAAACAATTTTGTGGAATAGCCTTCATTTCTAAGAACAAGAATAGACTGTCGAGTTTCAGATGAAAGTTCTCTTTTTCTGGCCATTTTGAGCGTTTTATTGACCCCACAAATGTGATGCTCCAGAAACTCAATCTGCTCAAAGGAAGGTCAGTTTTGTAGCATCTGTAACGAGCTAAACTGTTTTCAGATGTGTGAACATGATTGCACAAGGGTTTTCTAATCATCAATTAGCCTTCTGAGCCAATGAACAAACACATTGTACCATTAGAACACTGGAGTGATAGTTGCTGGAAATGGGCCTTTATACACCTATGTAGATATTGCACCAAAAACCAGACATTTGCAGCTAGAATAGTCATTTACCACATTGTGCTTTTCCTTCAAAAATAAGGACATTTCAATGTGACCCCAAACTTTTGAACGGTAGTGTGTATATATATATATATATATATATATATATATATATATATATATATATATATATATATATATATATATATATATATATATATATATATATATATATATATATATATATATATATATATATATTATAGTACAGTAAACACTTTAAAAAAAAAAAACACTTACTTTTCACTATTTGAGTAGCTTTTGTTCTGCCATTTGAGTACTGGCGAGCGATCTCTGAATCCGGGAACATATCCTTTACGGATTTGTTGAAAACATCCGCAAATGAGAACGGATTGTTGCTTGCAAGGTGACCCATAATACTGCGTTGCCGCCGCCTTGTGCTTCTCTGACCGTTCATGAGTGACTATATCCATTCGGCCACCGTGTTATGGGTTATAGATAAACCAATGGCTAACGGAGACATATATAATAGTCTCCTTTTCAGGTGAGAGATGACGCTAAAGGCAGTGCCTTTAAGGCACGCCCCCAATATTGTTTGTCTGGCTGGAAATTTTGGATATTACAACTTGCCATAGTTTTGAAGCAATGCATGATGGGAATCCGGATGTTGTGTGTCAGTGTATTAACGTGCCGGCTGGAATAAACACAAGCTGAGAAATAGCTCCATGCCTTCCTACTTTATGGGTTATAGATAAACCTATAGATAACGGACACATATATAATAGTCACCTTTTCAGATGAGAGACGACGCTAAAGGCAGTGCCTTTAAGACACGCCCCCAATATAGTTGTCCGGCCGGAAATCGGGAGATTTTCGGGAGAATGGTCGTCCCGGGAGATTTTCGGGAGAGGCACTGAAATTCGGGAGTCTCCCGGAAAATTCGGGAGGGTTGGCAAGTATGTCCCTGACTGTTCTCAGTGAAACTGGGTGGAAAACAACTTTTCCTCAATAGAAATGTATCAGCGATCTTATTAAATTACAAGAAAAACATCAGAGCGACTATCACGCTTTGTTACCAATCTGCTTGTAGAGAACCATTGAAACCACCATGGCAGCAATCTGGAAAAAGAACACAAAAACACACTGGAACTTTCCACATACCGTAAAATATTTTGTCAACAAACACTTTTGATTTATCCGAGACTGCACCTGGCCATACAATGGCCTACATTGTATTGTATGACCAGTCACTTCACTGGCTGATTATCATGTGCAGGTGCATATTCTACTTTGACGGACTGAGTCACCTCGTGGATACAATTATACTTTGTCTCCGCTAAACTTTTTTTTGAAGTGGTGAGTCAACATGTCCTTTGAAATACTTTTAGTTGGGTTTAGCAGCATCGCGGCCACGACCATTCAAAACCTCATAAAGATAATTGCTAATTTAGCGTCACTTCAAACAGGACAGATTTACGGACGTATTTCTAAATAGATTGTACAATTTAAGTTTAAATTGCAGCCAAACATTTTCCTTACAAATATAGTGTCTAAATAAAATTTGTTTTTTCGTAGTTTTTGCCTTTTTTGCGTGTTTTGTTTACTTTTTTAATTAATGCCAAAGTGGCAAAGCAGTTCTGAATGGGCTTCACTGAGGAGACAGCAAGTGAACTATCCACATGCTAGCTAACTAGGGAGCTCATTTCGGTGTTTCTGATCGTCTAAGTGCGGCGTTTAACAAGACGTACAGTGAGTACCTGCGGCTGAGGCCTTCAGCAAATTTTGTTTAGACTAGGGGTGTCAAACCTACGGCCCGAGGGCCGGATCAGGCCCGCAAACAGGTTTTATCCGGCCCGCAGGATGAGTTTGCTAAGTATAAAAATTAACCTGAAATTT
Source organism: Entelurus aequoreus (assembly GCF_033978785.1). NCBI lineage: Eukaryota > Metazoa > Chordata > Actinopteri > Syngnathiformes > Syngnathidae > Entelurus > Entelurus aequoreus. The sequence goes on from NC_084748.1 coordinate 29,903,003, forward strand.
TTCAATGAAATAAACTGCTGTTCTAAATGTGTCCACTAGATGTTGCAATAGCAATTATTTGTATCTTTGTAAACGATGCTACATATGTACAAAACAAACCAAATGATGTTAGTACATCCGTTGAGGAAAATGATCAAACTACATAAATAACATCCAGTAATTTGATTATGATATAATTTTTTTATCTTAACAGATTGAAAATTAACACCAATGATTTGACTGATGAATATTATCACATAATGTATTCAGAAATGTAAATAACGCAAATAAAGATAGAATACTATTAACCGCAACATGTAAGTGTAAAAAAAAAACAACAAAATTATGATTTGTACAATTTCAGAATGTGCTTGTTCTATTTTTAAACAAAGAAAACAATCTGAAGTTGTCTTTATTTTTAAGTTATCGTGCCGTGATTTTACCAGTCTGGACCACTTGGAAGTAGATTTTTCTCCATGTGGACCGCGATCTAAAATATTACTTTTTACACCCCTGGTTTAGACCGTTTTTATTGATATTTCTTTTTTTTTTAAATGCGGAAGTGATATTTTGAGGCAAAAATGAATGTTTAAAATTGGATTTTCACAGACATTTCTTACGCCTGCTGGTTACAAACCAATAATATCACATACCGAAAATCTTTTTTAGGGCCCCAAAAAGTTGTTTTGGTAAGCAATGTAGTCGTAGTACTCTTTAAAGTTTTTGTGGCGACAAATGCAACCTTTGAAATATAATACTATTTTTTGATGTTTAGTTCACAAGCAGTTTGTGTTTTTTTGTCGTACCTCAAGAGCGGCAATCCCGAGCGCCACACCGGCAATTATCACGATGTTTTCCTCAATCAGCTGCATCAGCTTGTCGAAGCAGCCGTCAACCAACTGGAGGGAAGCAGATCACACGTTCCAGCGACTTGGCTCCACCCAGAGCAAGCGCGTGCAAGACGACGAAGACGTACCTTCTGTTCCGCGGCCGTTCCTGCCGCCTCTGCGCTACAGGCGCCGCCCGCCTCCGTCCCGTTGCAACACTGGGATGGATAGGAGCCGTTGTTTTGCGTGTAGAAGGGTGAGTCGTTGAAGTCGGTGTAGTTCTTGTACCCGCAGCACTGAAACTGTGAAGGAGGTGTTAGCCCAGAACATCACACAGCTGTGGCCTCCTGGTGGCGTCCTACCCCCATCATGGTGCTGTTCCAGAGCGAGGTCAGGCTCTCGTCGCTGCCGTACTTCTCGCCGAGGCTTTTCTTGACTTCGGTCTCGATGCTGTCAAAGACCTTCTCGGCCTGAAGAGGAACGAGAGACGCTCGCTAAACATCGACCAGCCACGGTCACGTTGCTACGGGTGTCAGCACTTACCACGTCGCTAAAAACCAGCAGCACCACAGCGGCGGCGACCTCGATGAGGAATATTATCAGCACGATACTGAAGAACTGAAGGAAGAGGAAATGAACAATTATTCATATTATACTATGGCTTGCTGTGTTACAGTGAGCGGCCCGCCAACAACACATTTCAACTACAGATGTCCGATAATGGCTTTTTTACCGATATTCCGATATTGTCCAACTCTTAATTACCGATACCGATATCAACCGATACCGATATATACAGTCGTGGAATTAACACATTAGTATGCCTACTTTTGTTGTGATGCCCCGCTGGATGCATTAAACAATGTAACAAGGTTTTCCAAAATAAATCAACTCAAGTTATGGAAAAAAATGCCAACATGGCACTGCCATATTTACTATTGAAGTCACAAAGTGCTTTTTTTTTTTAACATGCCTCAAAACAGCAGCTTGGAATTTGGGACATGCTCTCCCTGAGAGAGCATGAGGAGGTTGAGGTGGGCGGGGTTGGGAGGGGCCGGGGGGTGTATATTGTAGCGTCCCGGAAGAGTTAGTGCTGCATGGGATTCTGGGTATTTGTTCTGTTGTGTTTATGTTGTGTTACGGTGCGGATGTTCCCCCGAAATGTGTTTGTCATTCTTGTTTGGTGTGGGTTCACAGTGTGGCGCATATTTGTAACAGAGTTAAAGTTGTTTATACGGCTACCCTCAGTGCGAACTGTATGGCTGTTGACCAAGTATGGCTTGCATTCACTTGCAAATGTGAAAAGCCGTAGATATTATGTGACTGGGCCGGCACGCAAAGGCAGTGCCTTCAAGGTTTATTGGCGCTCTGTACTTCTCCCTACGTCCGTGTACACAGCGGCGTTTTAAAAAGTCATACATTTTACTTTTCGAAACAGATACCGATAATTATGAAACCGATACCGATAATTTCCGATATTACATTTTAAAGCATTTATCGGCCGATAATATCAGCAGTCCGATATTATCGGACATCCCTAATGTCAACTGCCACAAAACATTCGGTGCTGCCTGTTCGCCCTCGTTCATAAACACATCATGTGAATGTAATACCGTAAACTCTGCACAATAAGCCGCAACTTTTTTCTTATTACTAATTTATGGGTTATTCTTCGCTGACGGCCATAATAAAAAGTTTTCCAAAAAAAAAAAGTAAAAACACTGAGGTGTTTTATTGTTTGTGCTACTGCGCCATCTTTTTTTTTTTCTCACCCGGAGTGCCGTTCATTCTTCTAGCTTATGCTATCGTAATGTAATGAAGGTAGCGTTGTTAGCCATAGCTAATATGTTAACACAATTACGAGTATTATTAAATTACAACGACATTTGTTTTGTATTGTTTCAGTTACACAAATTCCGCAGTAAACTCACCAAAACCTCCCCGTGGAGTTATTGAGTGTGTTTAGCTGACTGGAGAGCTAGCTTCCGCAGCTAGTGGGTCTATGAGGATGACTTCTGTTTTGTTTGATCAGCCATTTTACTGCCGCGTTACAGACACCGGTTGGAAACAATTGAGGTGTGTAAATAAACATTTACAAACATTTTCTGTGTAAATAACTCAAGTCCTAATATAATTATTGTTATATATATATGTATATATATACATATATATATATATATATATATATATATATATATATATATGTATATATATATATATATATATATATATATATATATATATATATATATATATATATATATATATATATATACATATATATATATATATATATATATATATATATATATATATATATATATATATATATATATATATATATATATATATATATATATATTTAAAATAGTTTCTTATGTTTGTGCAGCACTTTGTCCAACGGGGGTTGATTTTAAATGCGCTATATAAATGAATAAACTGAACTGAAATGAACTCTTCGTAACCTGCCCAGTTCCACTATTGGTTTGCAAAAAGTAGCTTCAAAAGAACATTTTCTATTTGTAATCGTATGTGCTCGTTATGTTTTTTTGCTCACTGGTTGCATTTTTGTTTTCATAAAAATGACATGCACGTGCGCCGTGTCCAATTATGCAAATGAGAAAATAGCGAGTGTAGAAAAGGCAGTGGCATGACCACCCGACTCACTGTAGAATTGAAGTAAAAACATGAATACATAATTTTGCATTTAAGATATCTAGCGATAAGCGGGGCTAAATGCCAGCTAGTGGTTATCGCACTAGTTGCCAGTATAATTTAAAACACAATTTTTACAAAGGTGTCCAAACTTTTTTTCACCAAGGGCGGCCATTTTGATACTTTTATTGCTATATTGTAAAAATTAGAAATACTGAAAACAAACATTATATACATTTAAAGACAAAAAAACGTGTCAGGTTTGTGCTGTAGGTTATAATATCAGTCAATATCCCTCCGACTGGCCGACTCACGTTGACGTAAACGGTTGTCAACATAAGCGGTTGTTGACATAACAAAGTAGCCATTGCTTGCAGTTTCCCTTGTGACTTTGGCCAGTGAGATGATAAAGGATTTCTCAACCTCCGGCAGTTTTATTGACATGGTTTCCTTCATTTGTTGAATGATTTTAAAAGGTGTGCCTTTCGCTTGTTGAAAGGACAGCTGAGAAGTCCACTGCCAAAGAACTTTGGTCCTTTGTCGAAGCTTTGAAGGCACACGGATGTTTCTTTCCTTTTGCCCTTTTGTTTGCTTTTATTGTTTTTGAAAATAACCACAACTCTGCAGGAGCCATAACAATGTATGTGACAGTACTGCAACTAGGGATGTCCGATAATATTGGACTGCCGATATTATTGGCCGATAAATGCTTTAAAATGTAATATCGGAAATTATCGGTATCGGTTTCAAAAAGTAAAATTTATGACTTTTTAAACCGCCACTGTGTACACGGGCGTAGGGAGAAGTACAGAGCGCCAATAAAGCTTAAAGCCACTTCCTTTGCGTGCCGGCCCAGTCACATAATATCTACGGCTTTTCACACACACAAGTGAATGCAACGCATACTTGGTCAACAGCCATACAGGTCACACTGAGGGTGGCCGTATGAACAACTTTAACACTGTTACAAATATGCGCCACACTGTGAACCCACACCAAACAAGAATGACAAACACATTTCGGGAGAACATCCGCACCGTAACACAACATAAACACAACAGAACAAATACCCAGAACCCCTTGCAGCACTAACTCTTCCGGAATGCTACAATATACACCCCCCCGCTACCCCTCCCCCCACCTCAACCCCGCCCCCCCCAACCCCGCCCACCTCAACCTCCTCATGCTCTCTTAGGGAGAGCATGTCCCAAATTCCAAGCAGCTGTTTTGAGGCATGTTAAAAAAAATAATGCACTTTGTGACTTCAATAATAAATATGGCAGTGCCATGTTGGCATTTTTTTCCATAACTTGAGTTGATTTATTTTGGAAAACCTTGTTACATTGTTTAATGCATCCAGCGAGGCATCACAACAAAATTAGGCATAATAATGTGTTAATTCCACGACTGTATATATCGGTATCGGTTGATATCGGAATCGGTAATTAAGAGTTGGACAATATCGGAATATCGGATATCGGCAAAAAAGCCATTATCGGACATCTCTAACTGCAACCCATGTCGACATAAACACACCCTTTTTGCAGAGCAGTGACCTCATTGTGCCTCAAATATTATATTATGGTTTTAAGCGTTCATACAGTATTTTAGTCATGGAAGACTTGTTGAGCTGGTCGACTTAGACAACTAGTCGAATGTCGACAGGAACGGAGTCCACTTAAAGGGGCTGTTTGTAGTCTTTACGCGGGTTAGCTGTGTGTGCTGTTAGCTAATGATAATGATTTGGCTAGCTAACGTTAGCTGTCATTGAGTGTATATTTTATCATAACAACAACATGACTGCAAATTGTTAGTTGCTTTTTTTGGACTGTTTTCATGTATGTGCAAGTGCTCCTTTTGTGTAAGTGACAAGCATTAATGCCAAACAAATTTCGCAGACCAACCAGCGAATGTTATTTAGTATAATTACCGTATTTTTCGGAAAAAAACATATAGAAGTCGTACTGGAGTATAAGTCGCATTTTTTTGGGGAAATTTATTTGATAAAACCCAACACCAAGAATAGACATTTGAAAGGCAATTTAAAATAAATAAAGAATAGTGAACAACAGGCTGAATAAGTGTACGTTATATGAGGCATAAATAACCAACTGAGAACGTGCCTGGTATGTTAACGTAACATATTATGGTAAGAGTCATTCAAATAACTATAACATATAGAACATGCTATTTGTTTACCAAACAATCTGTCACTCCTAATCGCTAAATCCCATGAAATCTTATACGTCTAGTCTCTTACGTGAATGAGCTAAATAATATTATTTGATATTTTACGGTAATGTGTTAATAATTTCACACAAGTCGCTCCTGAGTATAAGTCGCACCCCCGGCCAAACTATGAAAAAAACTGCGACTTATAGTCCGAAAAATACGGTAGTTATATATGTTCTGTTAAACCACTAATGGTAGCATAAGCTAGCTAGTGGTGTTCTTGTCCATTTTGATATTTTACATGTGTTAAACAGGTTGAAAGCAAGTCAACACATATGCTATATACTTATGCCAACAAGTATTAGTGTTATAGGTGTCAAAGGTTGTTATCATTATAGTTATATTATAGCAGGGGTGTCCGATATTGATATTGGATATAAGCAAAACAACAAGTAAGATTACATGATCATAAAAGATTACATGAATCTCAAATCTAAAAGCAGTCCTTCTTTGTTTTTACTTGTGCGAAGCTGGACAGCCAGTTAACTAACAAACTCTGAATATTCTCCAATTGGGTTTTAAGCGACTAGGAGCTAGCAGCTACACAACAGCTAAGCACACAATAGCACACAAGCTCGACATACATAATACGGTGTCCTTAATTGAACACATACAAAGTCTCCAAGGGAGAAGTGTATTAGAAAGTATCCAGTAACAAACGGGTCCGCATCATTCAACTTACTGCGTCATGAGCTTAACTTAATCATTGTAGCATTGAGGTGTCGCCAAAAACAATGACCACTCCACTTCAGCTTAAAGACAGCATACGTCCATTTTAGACAGTTAATAATAAATAAGTTAGTTTTTATCATGCCTATAATTGTTCTCTGTTTAACTGATTTCACTTAATCAAGTGTTTTCTAACATTCCACACTATGTATCGGACCAATATCAGTATCAGCCAATACTGAAGTCTCCAACATAGAAAGCAAAACATTAGTTATTAGAACAACATTAACATTTTAACTAGAGATGTCCGATAATAGCTTTTTTACCGATATCCGATATTCCGATATTGTCCAAAATTGTGGGGTGGGGGGGTTTGGTGGTAGCGGGGGGTGTATATTGTAGCGTCCCGGAAGAGTTAGTGCTGCAAGGGGTTCTGGGTATTTGTTCTGTTGTGTTTATGTTGTGTTACGGTGCGGATGTTCTCCCGAAATGTGTTTGTCATTCTTGTTTGGTGTGGGTTCACAGTGTGGCGCATATTTGTAACAGTGTTAAAGTTGTTTATACGGTCACCCTCAGTGTGACCTGTATGGCTGTTGATCAAGTATGCCTTGCATTCACTTATGTGTGTGTAGAAGCCGCATATGTTATGTGACTGGGCCGGCACGGTGTTTGCATGGAGGAAAAGCGGACGTGACGACAGGTTGTAGAGGACGCTAAAGGCAGTGCCTTTAAGGCACGCCCTCAATAATGTTGTCTGGGTGGAAATCGGGAGAAATTCGGGAGATTTTCGGGAGGGGCACTGAAATTCAGGAGGTTGAAACCGATACCGATAATTTCTGATATTACATTTTAAAGCATTTATCGGCCGATATTATCGGACATCTCTAATTTTAACTCATTCCATTTTTAATGTTTTCCCCTCAACATTTTTTCTTGTTTGTATTTTCAGAATAGAAGCTTCTATTGTACGAGTTTGCTCAAAGCATGTGCGAAAGAAGGTGAAAAGGCGTGAATACTCACCGTCAGAAGCATGCACCTGCTCTCCTTCACGGCGCCGCAGCAGCCCAGGAAGCCGATGACCAGCAACACGGACCCCACCGCGATGAGCAGGTAGGCGACGTTGGCGACCTCGGATACCTCTGAGGGAATGTCCTCCACGCTATCCAGTATTCCCATCAGGGAATTGCTGTCCACCTTCACCCAAATGCCCACGCCCAGGATGGCAGCACCTGCTACCTGAAAGACGACATGCCCGGATGAACCAAAAAGACTGTTAGCATGATGTTCAAAGTAAACATTTCCATTTTTAGAAACTAGTTGAATTTTACTACAAAAACAGCCATTTGTGCGTAACTGTGCCGGTTTTTACATACTGGTACATGTTAAACCAGCTAAATATAGACACAAAACAGCAGTCACAAAACAGTTCCATGGTTGATAAATCACAATGAGAGCGTTACATGGTTACATTTGCATATCCTCTTCTCAGTATTATGACAGACAGACACGCTAAATCAGAAAATCTGCAAAAACTCCTCCCACCCCCACCAAGGACTGTTTTCACTGCTGTACTAGAAAGAGGTTCCGCAGCCTCCAAAGCAGAACCTCCAGGTTCTGTAACAGCTTCTTCCCTCAGGCCGTAAGACTCTTGAACGCATCATAATTAATTTATCCCCTCAACTCCCCCCAAAATGGATTAACTCGCTGGAATAAAAAAGACAATATAACATACATCCATAAACGTGGACGCATGTGAAAAAGTGCAATATATTTATCTGTACAGTAACCTATTTATTTATTTATATATGCACCTTATTGCTTTTTTATCCTGCACTACAACGAGCTAATGCAACGAAATTTCGTTCTTATCTGTACTGTAAAGTTCAAATTTGAATGACAATAAAAAGGAAGTCTAAGTCTAAGTCTAAATGGATTGCAAGTGCTATTTTGCTCATTTAAGAAACACATTCCTCTGCACACCAACTTAGTAAATCAGCTTAGCGTGCACTTTCAAGTTAACATGTGTTTTAATACGCCCAAAGCTTTCGTGGATCAGGCATGTTCAATCAATATAAAGGGTGGACGGATCAATCCAAAAATCAATGCCAGTATCATTATCGGAATGACACGAACCTGATGAGTTTTATTTTTGCTGTGTTGCTATTATATTCATACATTCTTTAGGGCTGTCAAATTTAGCGTTTTAATGCGTTAATGCATTAATCCCTCACCAATATTAATCTGATTATTAACCCATCTTCAGTCCTTTGTATATGGTCCCTTGACTGTCTTTGTTCATGCAAAATAAAACACAATTAAACATGAGTAATGGCAATTAATCAAAATTAATCCACAGCAACCCTGTGATTAAACAATGTCATAGTTTGACAGCTTTAAAGTGACAAGTAGAGTGTAAAAACAAGTTGACTTCATAGGCTTAATTGTGTTTCATTGTATCCATTAATGCCAGTTGTATTTACAATCTGCAAAGTATGTGAAAACACCATCTAAACATCACAAAATTCTACAAATTTAGTTGGCCATTTTGAATATTCCACTCCGAATACCTTCGGCAATTTCCATAGATTCTACATCACCGTAGTAACGCTGCTGCCCTCTGACCATGTTATTAGATCAGTTGTACAGGAAATAAGCAACAATTAGAAAGAGATGTGCTGTTTATTATTCACAATCCTTATGTAAGACAAGAACACATATGCTTGGCTTTTTTTCATTCATTCTAAATCATATATAAATAGCCAACAAGTTGAGGGTCCTCTACTGCGCTCATAAAACCGTCTCTAAAAACATCCAGAAAGTGCTAACAATCAATGTTCCCTCTAATTTTTCATGTGTGTGAGCAATTGCAAAAACTCCCTGAGCATTCAGTGGAGCCCATGTGAGCCACATCAGACGTGCACACTGTGGCTACACCAGCAGCACACCTGTCCCAAACCTGACTAAATAACAAGTTCAATCTCCATCCATCCATCCATTTTCTACCGCTTGTCCCTTTCGGGGTCGCGGGGGGTGCTGGAGCCTATCTCAGCTGCATTCGGGCGGAAGGCGGGGTACACCCTGGACAAGTCCCCACCTTATCGCAGGGCCAACACAGATAGACAGACAACATTCTCTTATTATTATAATCAAATGACAGCAGTCATTTCCATGAGATGATTTTCTAATATAAGTGTTTAGGCCCACTTACAATGACAATAACAAAAAATATTGTTTTTCATGAACTGTGTACTTGTATTGTTTGTCTGGGTGGAGGTCCTGCTTTGGAAATAATTTGTACCCCTTTCAGACATTGCATTTAGTTCCCATTCAAACATTCACATGTTGCACAATGAGATGTAAGCAGGGGATCATGTGTACATTCCTGCAACTTCCTGTTTGTAAAAAATATATTTTTATTAGTATTTATTTAATATACTAACAGCATTTCATGATTCATATTTATAAATTAAGATTCCTAATAAAGGACACTAGAATAAGCACATATTTGATTGGTAAATCATAGTGTAACGACCTGGAATGACACTTTATGTGTGGTGTTGGAGTTGTCCGACTTTTTGTGTGGCTGTAAACGCATCACTGGCTAAGTGCCATATGAGCATGTGTTGGCGCAAGTGAGAAAGAGCGAGCGGCTGCTGTTGATATAACAAAGTTGGTTTTGGCCTGGTTTGTACTGCAGAAAATGACCACTTTTGCTAGATATAATTTTTTTTACTAATGTTTTGGTGATGTGTTTATGGCCGACAATAAAGAGTTTTGCTCAGTAAAGTGATGGATGGAATTCATGTCTTCAAAGCGTCTCGACAGACGTTACAATATTTGAATAATGATGACGAAAACTGTTTTCTCTGTCGTGTCCGTGTCGTGTCGAAAATTGTTATGCGCTTATTTTTTTATTTGATTTCGTGCATGGCATAGATTTGCCGTGCGCAGAGGACGCTTGAGCAGTGCACAATTGCACAGGCGCGCACCTTAGAGGGAACATTGCTAACAATACTCCATGTACATGTTGTGACCTGAAAATTAACCAAATATGAGTAACATTGTTATTATAAGTGCTAACGCAGACGGACTATTTTAGCGGCTCATTGATACCAGTGAGCTAATTCTAGCTTAAGATGCTATTGTTGACACATAGACCGGCGGCTGCTTCTGCTTCATCTGAAACTTGCTGAGGGTAAACTCTAGATTATAATTCATGCATCTCTCACCTGGTAGTAGACAAATGTGGCCTTGGACCGACAGGCTGGTCGACTATGACATACCCGAGATGGTAAAATAGACATATTTGCGGCAACTTTTTGAACCCTTTGTGAAGATTGCGACTGAATCTTCATCTATGTAACTGTCCCATCGGTTTGTACAGTAAGTGTTTGTTTTATTATGGTTAGTTTATATGTTTAGCACCTAGCAATGCTGCAGATGCTATAATGTTTCAATGACACTGCATCCGTTCAGCACTCGGCTTCTAAAACGTATTGCTCATCCTCCTTGTGTTCGGGCTCCAAAATATAAGGTCCTAGATCATAATTTTCCCAAAGTAATCGTCGTTAGCTCTCACAAAGTTTGCTTGACTAGTATTGTTGTTGATGGGGAAGGGATCTGTGGTTCCTAACTCTACGTCACAGATCACGTGACTGGCTTGCTTATCAACTCTTAAAATGGCTCGGGAATCTCCGTGCGATTGATACTATTTTGATCATATTTATTTACTCGCAAACTTTGGAAGTCTTTTGGTGTCATTAATCTGATAGCTTCAAAATAGAGGCAACTTGTTTTCCCACTCTACTGGTACTTTAATGTTGTTATTGTCATGATGCCACATGACAGTTTGGACTTTCTTCTTAGTTTTCAAGTGTTTGGTACCATTTTCTGTCCTGGTGCTCTTGTTTTTATTGTATTTCCTGTAGGACTCTTTGTTTTGCTGCACCTTCACTCTCTGCTTAGTTTCCTACTAGCGCACCTGTTTTCTATTGGTTAATCAATTCTATTTAGGTTCACCTGTTGCTCCTTACCACCGCTAAATGATTGTATCGTGTCACTGTTTGTCTTGTAACTGGCTGTTTGCTACCTTTTGTTATAATCCCAGTTTCATCAAACTCTTTTACCCGCACGTCGCCGTCTATCTCTGCACCCTGGGGTCGCGACAAGCTCAACAATGAGCATCCTGACCAAGTCTTGGAATTCGTTTTTGGACTTTTTCCAGTTTTTTTCTTTAACTCACTTTACGTGCAGCGTCCATGATAATCACAGGCACATGCGCCATGACCCATTATGCAAATTAGATGAGACCCCTACCGACCCCAATGTATCGTCTTTGTATATGACTCTTGTATTCGATTGTGCGAGTGTCCCTAATGTTACAGTACATACATAGTGAATTTGCAAACAGCTAAAATTATGCACAAAGCAAACTATAACCTGCTACCCAAGAATATACAACAATTCTTCTCAAAAAAAGAGGAGAAATATAATCTTAGAGAAAATTGTAATTTAAAACATGTGTACGCACGTACAACACTTAAGACCTTCAGTATATCAGTATGTGGAATTAAATTATGGAATGGATTAAGCAAAGCAATCAAACAATGTACTAATATGATCCACTTCAAGAAACTCTTCAAACTCAAAGTGTTTACAAAGTACAAAGAAGAAGAACCATGACAAACATTTTCAATTTATTTCATCCATTCATTCATTCATTCTTAAAGTAATCTTACTTATCTCATCATATGAAATATGACTTTCTTCACCAATTATTATTATTAAATTCTTACTATTATTATTATTTTTTTTTTTTTTGTGATTACATATGGAGTTTATTGTGAAAAAATTGAGTACAGGAAGTGAATAAAAAAAGTTTTAGCAACTGTTATGTAAAGAAAAGGGGTAGGATTAAATAAGCTCTGCTTCTTCCTACTCCTTTTCGAACATGTTGAAAAGAGAAACTGGAAATTGTGATGTATCATGTTGTATGCTTGCATGTTCGAAATAAACTCAAACTCAAACTCAAACTCAAACTCAAACGTATTCATGCCATAACTTACAAAGATGATGCCGTTGAAGATGAACATCATCAGTTTGAGGAATCCTGCGCAACACATCTTGGCGTCTGTTTCTAATACTGTCAACAACAAAAAAGAAAATGCTTTGTCAGTCCAGCAGGAAGAAGGCGGAAGTATGTATAACATGAGGCAACTTCATTTGCTTTAGTTAGACATTAACTAGTCACAGTAGTCGCAAAGGGGGCCTCATCTTTCACTTTGACAACCTTTGCAAGTTTCAGGAAAAATGTAAATAGCATTTAAAATGTACACAATATAAGTACAAGTAGCAGGTAGAGCATAATGAAGTAAGCGTTCAACCTCCACTCTTTATTACGCAATCTTGCAATATTAACCCGTGATTTGATTAATAATTAAGACGCTAAAGATGTGTTATTTTCCACTCTCTTGTAAAATTCAGATAAGAGATTGGAGCTGCGTTTATGTGGCGCCACTTATCCAACTGACCTCTGATAGCGCGGCTCATTAATGACGCAGAAGCAAAGACATGGTTTAGTCACGCTGCAGGTAGCAGAGTGGAGGTAATAAAAGAAAACACACCATGTTCCCGACATAACACACATTTGCTAGCCTTTTACGGTTACAGTAACTTTTTACCTTCCTTATTGCAGCTCTGACTGACATCGGCCACCTACTTGGCAAATTTGTTGACAAGGCACAATAAAATGAAGTAAATTCCACGTTGCCGTCATCGCCGGATTTCTTTTGGAGGTAGCACAACTGGGAAATGTAATGTAATTATATTATTTTTCATGTTTTATTCTGGGAATACCTTTTAAAAATGGTTCTTTTTAATGTATTTACAGCAGTTTTAATGTGTATTAGGACCACATTGAACTACAATAAAATAGTAACATATGAGCAAAAAGTCAAAAGGTTGTACATAAAAAGAATGAGGAAGAAGTTGTAGATATTCCAGAAAATTATACAGCTCTATTACTTTTAGTAATATGGTAATTACTAGAAACTTGATATTAATATTACAAGAAATTAATATTTTTTTGGCATTTGTTTTAAGGTATATGAATTACAAGAAGTTGTTTTGGTAAAATAGGTTTGGTAATGTACGTTTTCAAATATAACGTTACAAGAAACATACATAATATTACAAAAAACATGTAATTAAAATGTCCAAAAGAAAGGATTTCTTTTTTTTCTTAAAGAAAAAAAAAAACTCATGGTAAAATATATTTTTAAATGGATTTTTTTTAAATACAATATTACAAGAAATGCAGATGGTATTACAAAAAAGTAATTAAAATTACAAAATAAATTGAAAAAAAGAATTTACAAAAAATACGGATTTATTTGAAGAAAACTTTGTAAAAATAAATTGCCATACCTTGCCTAAATTGAGAGAAAAACATTAAGGTAAAATAGAATTAAAAGCATTTTTTATTGTAGAAAAAAAGTTGTATTTTTCCTATGAAAAAATATGCAATGTTATAATATCATAGTTGCAATATTGCAAGAAAAAAGCCATAAAGTTACAAGACCAAAAACTGTAATATTACTACAAAAAACAATGTTACACAAAATATAGATAATATTCCAAGAAAGTTGATATTAGAAAAAAAGTTGTATTATTTTGAAGAAAAAATGTCTAATTTCAAGTTGTAATGTTGCGAGAGAAAAAAATCTGTAATTTTAACAAGAACCAATTCTTAACATTACAGGAAACAATAAAAAATGTTTATGTTACGAGTAATAGAGATGATATCGCAATAAAGAAAGATATTCATAATGCTACATACAGTAATTATTTTTGCTTTTTTGAAAAAAAAACTTAGTAAATTATGAGGAAAAAAGTCATAATGGTAGAAGAAAAAAAATTAAAAAGTGTAAAGTTACAAGATGAAAGTGGTAATATTACAATTTAAAGGGAAACTGCACTTTTTTGGGGGGGAATTTTGTCCATCATTCACAAATGAACGGATATATAATTTTTTTTTTATGCATTCTAACTCATGAAAAATTGTTAGCAAAAGTCAGCTACCAATGGAGCCAAGGGGAGACGCTCTATTCCACCTATAAAGCGCCCTAGAAACATCCAAAAGCCTCCATCAACATTTTATATACACGCTGTAAGTATATATGTAATGTAGTAACAGGCACATTAATAATAACATGTAATAGTTACATATTTTGCTCATTTTAAGCGAACAGCAGCTCATAATTTCATAGACACGTCACGTTTCCTTTTTCCTTAACCAACAACAATGCTACTACTCATGACAGACTTCAAGAGAGACATCGACAGCTACTTTGAGACAAATGATGATCCAGAACCTTATCTTTTTGAGCCTGAATATAAGGAGGAGGATCTACAAGTTTTAGAAACTGAGTGATTGGCAGAGCCAGCAAGTAGTAGTATTGCTAAGTGCTAAACAAGAAATACAAATTAGGAATATAATAAAACAATCACTTGCTGTACAATGTCTGCTCTCACTTAGATGCCGACTAATGGGATATTTATAGTTTCCCGTTTAGATGAAGAATTAATCCTAATCCTCACGAAGGGTTAAAAAAAAAGTGCCGCAAAAGAGCAACTTTTCGTGTTTTTGCCATTTCTTTAACCTTTCATGAGGATTATTAAGTTGAATGTTAATGTTGACCAACTTCTCTTTTTATGGTCACGTCCTATTCAGGTGAGAGACATGGTTTATAGGGTAGAGTTAACTTTCACCAGCTCAGAAACTCACAGGATCTCCCCGGCTCAATATGTCAATATAGGTAGTTAGCTGTCTGTGATCACTGTGCCACTATAAATAGTTAGTATGCGTAGCCCTTATAATAATCGCTAATACTTGGTTAATATTCAGGCCACGGGATGTAAATACAGTATTGTTGGCGCTTTTTGGATATTTTTTGAAGGGCTTTATGGGCGCATTACAGTACTCCCATTAGCTGCGTTGCTGTATTTTATGACTTAGAATGCATAAAAAGAAAAAGAAAAACATGAGCGTTCTTGTCTTATAAGGATTGTAAATGATCGGTAAAATTCCAAAAATAAGTGCAGTTCAACTTTAACATAACAAGAAAAAAGTTGTAATGTTACAGGTAATAATTTGAAATGTTCTTAGAAAAAAGTTATAATATTACAACAATACAAACACTTATGTTTGAAAATACTTTCTTAACCAGGAAGGTCAAAGGTCAGCTGGTGGCACATAAAGTCAAAGCAATGAACTCAATTACTTAATGTCCAATTAGATTGCTGTGGTGTTATTCTTTTACTATACAGTACTACTTACAGGGCACTAGGGGGCATAGAGTACTTCCACAATACACAAGCCCTGCTATGATAGGCTGTGGTATATTAAACAGTGCTCTTTTTTTTAATCTTTTACTAGCACTCAAGTTGTCTGTTTGATAAAAAACACAAATGTCAAAATGTACTGTATATTTGGAAATCAAGCTTAGTGGACCCCAGTAGGCACAAGACATTGATACAACGTTGAGTATACATATACAGTACAGGCCAAAAGTTTGGACACACCTTCTCATTCAATGCGTTTTCTTTATTTTCATGACTATTTACATTGTAGATTGTCACTGAAGGCATCAAAACTGAGAATGAACACATGTGGAGTTATGTACTTAACAAAAAAGGTGAAATAACTGAAATTGTGTTTTATATTCTAGTTTCTGCTAAATAGCCACCCTTTGCTCTGATTACTGCTTTGCACACTCTTGGCATTCTCTCGATAAACTTCAAGAGGTAGTCAGCTGAAATGGTTTTCACTTCATAGGTGTGCTTGAAGCTCACTGTGAGAATGCCAAGAGTGTGTGATGTGTTTTTTAAAACTGACTTTGAAACAACATTGAAGAATTGTTGTATTTGTAAATGTTGATGTCTGACATTGGATCCACGTTTTTGGTTGGAAAATGACCAAATTTCAATGGTCAAATCAACGTCACAACCTGACATTGAATAAACATGGTCAAAAAGCATGTTGTTTCAACAATGTATTTGTGTTGTAGAATATTGGTTGGAAAACGACCAAAATTCAATGGTCAAATCAACGTCAGAACCCAACATTGAATAAATGTTGTCAAAAAGCATGTTGTTCCAACGTTAGATTTGAGTTGTTCAACGTCCGGACCTACTTCAACAAGTTCTCAACGTTGTTTTTTGTGTCTGCTGGGACAGCTCTTTCTTTTGTCAGGGAATTATGAAAATATAACAAATGTATTACATCAAGTCCTTTACTTAGTTATTTCTATTGATTGACAAATTCATGTTCATAGAGAACATCAAGAGAAAATACCTGGAGTTCTGCCCGGCAGCTAGCAGAACAACTTTGTGTTAACTCCAACTGGTGTCAAACTGATGAAATGGAGTTCCTACCTGTTTGCGGAGAAGTCTGTTGATCAATCAGGAGTGTGTGCGACACAAAGCCTTCTGTGCGTTCCTTTATCTTCTCCCCGGTTTCACAAAAAACACACCCATATTACGTAGATAGAGACGGAAAGGGGACTTCATGGCCTGCACGTCACTGACTTTTTTTCCCCCTGGGGATCAAAGTCCAATCAAGACAAACTTTATGACCAATCAAATGGGTTCATACAGCTGATGCAGGCTTAAAATAGAAATAGGATCAATGATTTCTTACCTGTAAGTCATTTCACAAAGAAAGCCAACATATGAACAAAAAGAGTTTCAAATTGAGTAAAGTTGGGTTCAAATGTGTCCAATACAGCATCAACAAACATGTTTACGACAAAAAAAGACTTCAAATAAATAGAAAAAAAGGTCATACCGAGTGATCGGGATCATAACAGACTTGTTGTGAACCCTAAAAATGAGCTTAGTAGAATATATGGAAGGAGATGATTTTCATCCCCATAATTGTCTGTTTCTTTCCGGAAGGCACAAGTATTTCCACGGGCTCTTTGTTAGAAAAGAGACAGACATCATTTTCCAGAAGATCCATTCAACACAATAACAACAGTAAATTGGCCAAAGTCAAAGCAAAATCCAATCAAATTAGTTTCTATGTTTAGAAATAGAAACTAAAAAGTATTTTTTTTCTTTTTACATTATCGCGAACTAAGAATTTGTCTACATTTTGCTAATTGACAGTGAGGAAAATTAGGATTCATTCTTTAAAATCAAAAATGTTTATATACATTTTTGTTGGTACAGACAATGGAACTTGTGTTGCAATTTTGATTTTGTTTGTTAAAAATATGTTTAATATTTTTTTAAATTTTACTGCTTCTCTGTTTTTGATGTATTAAAATCACAAAAAACACATGCGAGGAAATACAATGTAAATGTTTAAGTGTGAATGTTGAAATTCGCCTATTTTGAGATTAATTCAATAGCCCCCCTGCTGCTTGCAGAAAGGTAGTGCATGCCATTTTGCATCAAGACAAAGTGAATAAATGACTTTAAATACAATAACATGTAGTAATAATAGGACAAACTGTTAAATATAAATGTGTTTTTTTATAGATTGAAACGCACACATTTATTTTTTTTTACATTTTTGCAAACTAAGAATTTGGTGTTAATTGTCAATGAGGAAACTTAAAGTCCTACTGAAACCCACTACTACCGACCACGCAGTCTGATAGTTTATATATCAATGATGAAATCTTAACATTGAAACACATGCCAATACGGCCGGGTTAACTTATAAAGTGCAATTTTAAAATTCCCGACACACTTCCGGTTGAAAAACTCCTTTGGATATGATTTATGCGCGTGACGTCACAAAATCCACGGAAGTGGTTGGACCCCATCGACCCGATACAAAAACCTCTTGTTTTCTTCGACAAAATTCCACAGTATTCTGGACATCTGTGTTGGTGAATCTTTTGCAATTTGTTTAATGAACAATGGAGGCAGCAAAGAAGAACGTAGTAGGTGGGATCGATCGGTGTATTAGTGGCTAAGTACAATACTTACAGCAACACAACAAGGACTACTTACTACGCCTAGCCGATGCTTGCCGCCAAACCCACGGATGAAGTCCTTCGTCGCGCCGTCGATCGCTGGAACGCAGGTGAGCACGGCTGTTGATGGGAAGATGAGGGCTGGCTGGCGTAGGTGGAGCGCTAATGTTTTTAATCATAGTTCTGTGAGGTCCGGTTGCTAAGTTGCTAATTTAGCCTTAGCGTCGTTAGCAACAGCATTGTTAAGCCTTACCAGGCTGAGAATTTTTAACCGTGTAGTTACATGTACATGGTTTAATAGTATTGTTGATCTTCTGTCTATCCTTCCAGTCAGGGGTTTATTTCTTTTGTTTCTATCTTCATTTGAGAACGATGCTATCACGTTAGCTCAGTGGCTAAGTGTGTCACCGATGTATTGTCGTGGAGATAAAAGTCACTTTAAATGTCCATTTCGCGTGCTCAACTCTCATTTTCAAGAGGATATAGTATCCGAGGTGGTTTAAAATACAAATCCGTGATCCACAATAGAAAAAGGAGAGAGTGTGGAATCCAATGAGCCAGCTTGTACCTAAGTTACGGTCAGAGCGAAAAAAGATACGTCCATCACTGCCTCTCGAGTCCTTCACTGTAACGTTCCTCATCTACGAATCTTTCATCCTCGCTCAAATTAATGGGGTAATCGTCGCTTTGTCGCTCCGAATCTCTCGCTCCATTGTAAACAATGGGGAAGTGCGAGGAATCCTAGCTCCTGTGACGTCACGCTACTTCCGGTACAGGCAAGGCTTTTTTTTATCAGCGAGCAAAAGTTGCGAACTTTATCGTCGATTTTCTCTACTAAATCCTTTCAGCAAAAATATGGCAATATCGCGAAATGATCAAGTATGACACATAGAATGGATCTGCTATTCCTGTTTAAATTTAAAAAAATCATTTCAGTAGGCCTTTAAGATACAGTATTTGAATAAACACAATTTTAAAAAAAAAAATGTTTTTTTTTTATATTAACATTTTTGTTGGTAGAAACATCTGAACTTAAAGTTGCAACTTTTATTTTATTAGATAAAAAATATAAATGTTAATTGAATTTTTTTTTTTTTTCAAATTTTGTTTTGTATCTCAAAATAAACCTGCCAAGAAACCGATTCAACACCAATGTACAATACAGTATGTGTAAGTATGAATGTTGACCTTTGCTGATGGCAACTAAATCAACAGCACCCCTGCTGGTCGCAACCAACTAGTACTCCAACCCACTTCTCTAAAGTGGGCTGGCTCAGGGTGGAGGACAGAGTAAAACAACTTGCACTGAGCCTAGGCTATAAAATCCGCTACACCTCCCTGATACCGAAGTACATGTCAAACTACTTCCTAACCACAACACCAGGGGGAGTTCCACAAACCATGTTAAACCCAGATTCCGATCTAACAAAGGTCTAAACTCATTCTCCTTCTATGCCACATCAATATGGAATGCACTCCCAACAGGTGTAAAAGTAAGTGCATCTCTATCCTCCTTCAAAACCGCACTAAAACAACACCTCTTGGCAACTTCAACCCTTGACTAACACCCTCCCTCTTCCACATCCCACCTCCCCGGATTGTAAATAACCAAATGTAAATAATCAAATGTATTTCTAATGTATTGTTCTTATGCTATCTGAACTCACTATGTTCTCTGCTCGCTGTACATATCCTACCCAGTCAGACCTACACTGTTTCAATGCCCATTTCTCTGATGATGCAATTGTTGATGACTGAAGTGCTGTTATCAACCAAACCCTCCTCATGCCACCCCCCGGATTGTAAATAATGTAAATAATTCAATGTATATACTCTGATGATTAACTTGTGTGATTAATGTATTATGCTGATAGTATATATTTGTACCATGAATTGATTTACGTGGACCCCGACTTAAACAAGTTGAAAAACGTATTCGGGTGTTACCATTTAGTGGTCAATTGTACGGAATATGTACTGTACTGTGCAATCTACTAATAAAAGTTTCAATCAATCAATCAATCAATACATGCCATTTTGCCTCAATTGCTTTAAGACACTGGTTCTCAAACTTTTTTCACCAAGTAGCCCTTCAGAAAACACTTGGATCTCCAAGTACCACCATAATGACCAATATTAAAATACATTGGCTTAAAATATTAAATATTCATTAAAAAGGCAGAGGTTTTATTTAACTAATATATTTAATATTTATGGCCAATGTAACATTACACACAGTTTGAACAGTAACACCGTGTTTGAATATGTAATTAAGGGATTCTTTGGCGGACCACAAGTATCACAGTTTGAGAATCACTGCTTTAGTACAAAAATAATAAACAAAGTTTAACCCCCATAGACCTAAGGCTGACTTTTTTCTAATTTCAGTACATTTTTGCTGTATTTAAGCTGTCATTTTTTTTTACTGTTACTTCATTAAACATACTTTTTCCTAAAGTTTTTGTGAAATCTTTTCACAGCTATACCGCCAAACAGGACATAAAAGTAAAATATTAAATTTTGGATTAACTTTTTCCTCAAATTAACTTCAGTCCAAAAACAAAATTACCTGACATGTAATGTTTTTATTTTATTTTTAATTCAAACCCTCTGAAGGCTTTTTGATCAAATGATGTCACAAGTAAAAATTGGCACGAGTAATTTTACTAAATCAAACCTCTGACATTATCTGATCAAAAGGCCTTCAAAAGGTTAAAAAAAAATAAAACAATTACATGTTTGATGTTTTTGTTTGGGACTGAAGTTCACAGTCACCACAATGCAGATTTTCTGTTCGTTTTTAGTCATATTCTACAACATTTTCCTCCTGAATTAAGCATTTTCAACTTGCATACACAAATAACATTGCTAACAATATCAATACTACAGTAGTAATGGCCATGAGATGAGACAAAACCAATAAGAACATGTTGTTTAGTATTGTGCCAACTGATTGGCTTAGCCTCAGGCAGCAACACTATATTACATTAAAAGAGTGTAAAGGTGACTAAAGGGTTCATTTCTAGAGGGTTCTAATTTGGTTGAAAATCAATAAGAAGGTAGGAAACAGATTTTTAATGCTGAGCTATGAAAATATTTGATTTTTAATGATGATTCCCATTTCACAGAAATTAATTTATTGCGGCCATGTCCGGAACCAATTAACAGCAAAAAACGAGAGTAGGTAATAAAAAAGTAATTAAAAAGAAAATAGGAATCTTACGCCAATCGAAAACTTAAAAGACTTTTTGTCCTGTTTGGCTTTGTAGATAATTAAAATCGAGGGTTAATAAGTCTATAACATGTTGTAATAAAACTCAATAAACTTTGTATCATATATTACGTCATTTATTTCAAAAAGGACATGCTGCAAAGCGCTCACAGGTTTTTTTTCAAAAGGAAATAATTAACGTGGCAGTCACCATTAACTATTTACTGATTTACAAAAAAAAAAAAAAAAAACATTCCAAAAACAATAGGAACTTCCTGAAACGTGTAATAGCCCCCAGATACCTTGCATTTTTGTTTGAGGGTTAGTTGTTTCCTCCCAGTGACGTCAGGTGGCGACGGTCACAGTGATGCACTTTCTGAAAGCAGCCACAAGGCGGCAGCATTGCACAGGTAAATACACACGCTCAGGTTTCGTCCGTTTGTTGGCCTGCTACCACATAGACAGGAAATGGTAACTAGAGGAGGAAAGGTCAAAGGCACATGTTCTCAAAGCAGCTCTTTGGCAAACTAGTGTAACAGTCACATTTCAAATGGAGGAAGCATAGGTACACAAGCGTTAGTATTCTGTGTGTGCATGCCAGAGTGTATGAACTGCCCCTGTTAATTATCAGCATGCACAGCCTCCCGGGATGCTGCGGGGCGTGTCCTTCAGACCAGCTCCCTTGTGATTGGCCGAGGGAGAAGCATCGCTGTTGACGTTCTCGCTCAAATTCTCGCAGATGACATCCACCAACTTGTCGAAAACCTGCTTCACGTTGACATTGTCTTTAGCGCTGGCCTCGAAAAATTGGAAGCCTACAGGATAGAGAGTATAATGCTGCAGCACTGTATACACACACACGCGCACACACACACAAAGTATGTATGTATATACTGTACATATAAATATATATATACACACACACCATACATTATACACATGTATACACATGAATATATTCATATACAAACACATATATACACACATACATATACACACATACTGTATGTACATATATTATGTACAAACCCCGTTTCCATATGAGTTGGGAAATTGTGTTAGATGTAAATATAAACGGAATACAATGATTTGCAAATCATTTTCAACCCATATTCAGTTGAATATGCTACAAAGACAACATATTTGATGTTCAAACTGATAAACTTTTTTTTTTTGTGCAAATAATCATTAACTTTAGAATTTGATGCCAGCAACACGTGACAAAGAAGTTGGGAAAGGTGGCAATAAATACTGATAAAGTTGAGGAATGCTCATCAAACACTTATTTGGAACATCCCACAGGTGAACAGGCAAATTGGGAACAGGTGGGTGCCTTGACTGGGTATAAAAGTAGATTCCATGAAATACTCAGTCATTCACAAACAAGGATGGGGCGAGGGTCACCACTTTGTCAACAAATGCGTGAGCAAATTGTTGAACAGTTTAAGAAAAACCTTTCTCAAGCAGCTATTGCAAGGAATTTAGGGATTTCACCATCTACGGTCCGTAATATCATCAAAGGGTTCAGAGAATCTGGAGAAATCACTGCACATAAGCAGCTAAGCCTGTGACCTTCGATCCCTCAGGCTGTACTGCATCAACAAGCGACATCAGTGTGTAAAGGATATCACCACATGGGCTCAGGAACACTTCAGAAACCCACTGTCAGTAACTACAGTTGGTCGCTACATCTGTAAGTGCAAGTTAAAACTCTCCTATGCAAGGCGAAAACCGTGTATCAACAACACCCAGAAACGCCGTCGGCTTCGCTGGGCCTGAGCTCATCTAAGATAGACCGATACAAAGTGGAAAAGTGTTCTGTGGTCGGACGAGTCCACATTTCAAATTGTTTTTGGAAACTGTGGGCGTCGTGTCCTCCGGACCAAAGAGGAAAAGAACCATCCGGATTGTTATAGGCGCAAAGTTGAAAAGCCAGCATCTGTGATGGTATGGGGGTGTATTAGTGCCCAAGACATGGGTAACTTACACATCTGTGAAGACACCATTAATGCTGAAAGGTACATACAGGTTTTGGAGCATATGTTGCCATCCAAGCAATGTTACCATGGACGCCCCTGCTTATTTCAGCAAGACAATGCCAAGCCATGTGTTACATCAACGTGGCTTCATAGTAAAAGAGTGCGGGTACTAGACTGGCCTGCCTGTAGTCCAGACCTGTCTCCCATTGAAAATGTGTGGCGCATTATGAAGCCTAAAATACCACAACGGAGACCCCCGGACTGTTGAACAACTTAAGTTGTACATCAAGCAAGAATGGGAAAGAATTCCACCTGAGAAGCTTAAAAAATGTGTCTCCTCAGTTCCCAAACGTTAACTGTGTTGTTAAAAGGAAAGGCCATGTAACACAGTGGTGAACATGCCCTTTCCCAAATACTTTGGCACATGTTGCAGCCATAAAATTCTAAGTTAATTATTATTTGCAAAATAAAAATAAAGTTTATGAGTTTGAACATCAAATATCTTGTCTTTGTAGTGCATTCAATTGAATATGGGTTGTAAAGGATTTGCAAATCATTGTATTCCGTTTATATTTACATATAACACAATTTCCCAACTCATATGGAAACGGGGTTTGTATATGCATACGCATATTATATATGTATATACATATATACATGTACATACATACATATATATTTTAGAGATGTCCGATAATGGCTTTTTTGCCGATATTCTGATATTGTCCAACTCTTAATTACCGATACCGATATATACAGTCGTGGAATTAACACATTATTATGCCTAATGTTGTTGTGATGCCCCGCTGGATGCATTAAACAATGTAACAAGGTTTTCCAAAAAAAATCAACTCAAGTTATGGAAAAAAATGCCAACATGGCACTGCCATATTTATTATTGAAGTCACAAAGTGCAATATTTTTTTTTAACATGCCTCAAAACAGGAGCTTGGAATTTGGGACATGCTCTCCCTGAGAGAGACTATGAGGAGGTTGAGGTGGGCGGGGTTGGGGGGGGGGATAGCGGGGGGTGTATATTGTAGCGTCCCGTAAGAGTTAGTGCTGCAAGGGGTTCTGGGTATTTGTTCGGTTGTGTTTATGTTGTGTTACGGTGCGGATGTTCTCCCGAAATGTGTTTGTCATTCTTGTTTGGTGTGGGTTCACAGTGTGGCGCATATTTGTAACAGTGTTGAAGTTGTTTGTACGCCCACCCTCAGTGTGACCTGTATGGCTGTTGACCAAGTATGCGTTACATTCCCTTGTGTGTGTGAAAAGCCGTAGATATTGTGTGATTGGGCCGGCACGCAAAGGCAGTGCCTTTAAGGTTTATTGGCGCTCTGTACTTCTCCCTATGTCCGTGTACCACTCCGTACAGCGGCGTTTTAAAAAGTCATAAATTTTACTTTTTGAAACCGATACCGATAATTTCCGATATTACATTTTAAAGCATTTATCGGCCGATAATATCGGCAGTCCGATATTATCGGACATCTCTAATATATTTATTTACATATACATACATATATTGTATATGTACATGTACATACATATTTTTTTACATACACATACATATATATTGTATATGTACATATATGTGTACATATATAAATGTACATACATACATAATACATAAATATTTATTTACATATGCAAAAATATATTGTATATGTACATGTACATACATATATATTTATTTATATATACACACACACACTATATATACACAATTATACACATGAATATATTCATATATATACACACATGTATATATATATTAGGGTTGTGAACGATAAACCGATGCGACAGAGTATTCGATTCAACAAGTGAGCGATTAGACTGCATCGGTAGCAGACTCCTCAATCAATGCGAATAATCCATGAATTCCTAGCTGAATCGGTTATAGAGTCATGGATCGGTTATCGCGAGACTTTGCATGGGTTGGCTAGATTACAATATGCGTCAGCGTCTCTAAAACAACGCGAGAGCTGAAGCTACTCGCCAAACGCGGTAGCCGCCTAGCTGGTATTAGCACGAGTGATAAACAAGAGACAACACGGAAAATGAATGTGGAGGAGAACGAAAGCGTCAGTCTGACCGAAGGAGATAATGGACCGAGAAAGATTCTCAACGCATCGGGGAGACAGAAATCCAAAGTATGGAAAGTTTTTGGGTTTTAAAAGAAGGAAGGGAAGCTCAACAGAAGCCATGCTATTTGTAAATTGTGTCGAGCATGGTTGACGTACACTGGCAGCACTACAAATCTCGACCAGCATGCAAAGAGGAAACACGGCCAAGAGTACGGTGAGTTAAAACCCCGTGCCAACGAGCAGGAGTGTACAGCAAGCAGTAGCACACAGCCAGGGAGCACCATTCCTAACTTATTCGGGCAACTTGGTCACAATTCAGCACGCGCTAAGGTGTTCAAAACACTATATGCTCAGGTTGAAATATTGAATCTTTGTTACCTACCTGTAGTGTTCAAAACTATGCTCAGGCTGAAATATTGCACTTTGTTGTATTCTGTGCTACTTTTACCTCTGGAGTTCCCATCCTACAATTCAGCCAGACTTTTTTTGGTCCATGTCTAAAAATAAATACATTGACATGTGATTTTGTTGTTCTGTTTTTTTTTTGCCAGTGCCATAAAGCCACAATGCTTGGGGATTTGGAGTCTTGAATATTAACCGTCAAACCGAATCGTATCGGTCGGAATCAAATCCAATCGGTCTGTAATAAAAGGATATCGTTTTTTTGAATCGAATCGTAACCTGTGTATCTAGATGCATATCGAATCGTTTATCAGAGAGAGATGTGCAACCCTAATATATATACACACATACATATACATACATGTATGTACATATATTATGTAGAATGCATACACATATATATATATACACATGTACATACATACATATATATTTCTTTAAATGTATACATG
This sequence comes from Entelurus aequoreus, assembly GCF_033978785.1. Classification (NCBI taxonomy): domain Eukaryota; kingdom Metazoa; phylum Chordata; class Actinopteri; order Syngnathiformes; family Syngnathidae; genus Entelurus; species Entelurus aequoreus. Next base: position 29,929,483 of record NC_084748.1, read on the forward strand.
TACATACATAAATGTTTTATATATACATACATATATATTGTGTATGTACATATATACATGTACATACATACATAATATATATACATTTATTTACATATATACATACAGTATATTGTATATGTACATATATACATGCACATACATATATACATATATATATATACATACATATATATATATATATATATATATATATATATACATACATACATATATATATATATACATATATATATATACATACATATATACATATATATATATACATATATATATACATATATATATATACATATATATATATAAATACATACATATATATACATACATATATACATACATATATATACAAATATATATATATATATGCATACATACATACATATACAAATATATATATATATATGCATACATACATACATATATACATACATATATATACACATATATATATATACATACATACATACATATATACATACATATATATACACATATATATATATACATACATACATACATACATACATATATATATATACATATTTATATATATATATACATACATACATATATATTTTTTGTCTGCCCCCCTCTTGTCCCCACAATTCCCCCGTCTTCTTTTGTCCTTCTTTCTATCCCCTCCTGCTCCGGTCTGGCTGTGCCAGACACTAAATACATCCAAACATTTAATAAAGTCAAAAATACAAATAACAAATAATGCAACAAAAAAGAGAAGTATCTCAGACTTCTCTTTTGTAAAGTAAATCTGTACAGCATATATGGGCATCTTTATCAACAATATGATTTGCCTGAGCGGCCGGATAGGACATATTTAAATAAATAAAATGTTAACATTATTAGCGTTTTAATTTCAGAGGTCAGATTTCCTTCAAACTCTGTCACGTGTCCAGGTCATTTTTCCCCCAAAAAATAAAAAATAAAAAATAAAAAAGCTGTTGAACTTAAAATCTACCACATGATGGCGCCATTGTAGTTCTACAACACTAGGAAATTCCAAAAGGCAGGGCCACTGTGCACACTGACCTAGCTCCTTGGCGAGTCTCTGCGCATCTTCAGTGGGGACCTGTCTGTCTTCCTCCATGTCCAACTTGTTGCCCACCAGCACCACCTGGGCGTTGTCCCACGAGTACGTCTTGATCTGGGTTCCCCTGGGACGCAAATTGACATGTCTTCTATATGTGGCTTTAGAATTTCGAGAGAAATATGAGATAAGGGCGAATACCAGTCTTGCACGGCGACGAAGGAGTCCTGGCTTGTGATGTCATATATGAGGAGGAAGCCCATGGCTCCTCTGTAGTAAGCTGTGGTGATGGTCCGGTAACGCTCCTGGCCCGCTGTGTCCTGTAAACATAAACACCTCAATGGCAACCACGGAGCAAAGTCAAAAACTCCAACATAGCAACTGTGCTATAATTCGGCCCATTTACAGTCTGTACAAAAGTGTACGGTAGCTAATTAACGGCACCTGAATAAACAAATCTACAAATAAACAAGTATATCAATAGTCTAATGTGTTCCTGGGTCGCTCGCCAATGTCCTTACTTGTTTACATAAATCGAAAGAATTTGTCACCACCTCTGTGTGCAACAAACACATACACACTACAGCTTCTATCGCAGTTTTAGGAATAGTTCAGGCATTTAAAAAAAAAAAAGGCCAGCAAGAACTTGCATTTTAGTTTAATACGCAAACACAGCATATGCTGTTTGAATTGTTGTAGGGATGTTCTGATCTGGGTTTTATACTTCAATGAGTACTGATCACATGTATTAACTGCAAATATTGTCATATATTTATGAGTGCTAGTGACAGTGTAACAATATTGATTCATTTGTTTAAAACTAGCTCCTTGTTGCTTTTTTTTTATAAATACAATTGCAAAAGCAAAACAAAGTCAATAGTACACACTATCTACTATCTATCTACTATCACTGAAATTATTTCTGAGCGCGGCCACCGCTGCTGCTCACTGCTCCCCTCACCTCCCAGGGGGTGGACCAAGGGGATGGTCACATGCAGAGTGTCATTTCACCACACCTAGTGTGTGTGTGTGACCATCAGTGGTACTTTTTTTATCCATTTAAATCCTTTGTTTTGTTTTTTGCCCTCAAAGTCCTCCTAAAACACTTTTTGGGTGGTTTCAAGCAAGCTTAGTGATTAGGTGCTCTTGGCTTGCTCTTACTCGGTGTGAAAAATGTTTCGCCTCGTCCTCCAGTGATAACGCAACTTGATAATGATACCAAGAAATGCAGTTTATTTGCCGCAATGAAGGTGATTATTTTTTACTTAGGGAAGCGGCTCCACACTGTGTATGGCGATGCACAGTTGCTCACTGTCAGTTGAGTGAGCAAAAAAAAAAAAAGTCATCTAGAGATGATCAACATTAAAAGGGATTAATCAGTAGGGGCCGATCACATACTTTTTCACGAAAGTTGGCCCATCGACTTGCACATCCAAAACCATGTGCTTAATAACACAGATGTGTGACATGCAGTGACATAAACGCTGCTAAAAACTGCTTTTTTATGCGCTCTCTGAATCGATCTGTGACGGCGCAGGTGTACCTAATGTTGTGACTGGACAAATCTATACAATGTTCATAAAGTTTATTTTTGACCCTGTCTAGAAAAAAAATAGCGCTGACGACTTCAAGATATATACAGGTATTTAAATAGAGTACATTTTTAAAGGATACATTATGATACTTTTGGAAAGGGTGGGGCGTGGTCACATTTGCAATCTGGTTATAAAAATGTACTCAAAATTCACACCAAAGCATACCTAATACATATTATCTAGACAAGGAAGTGTTTTATAGGGACCCTATTATGCAAAACTAACTTTTCTCAGCTGTTGGTACCAGTTTTTGTGTAATTTGGATACCTGTAAGTCCCAAAAAATTAAGATCAAAGCGTGGAGGCAAGGCAGAGATGTTTATAAAACAATCTTGCCTTCTTCAAAAACTTGCTCCAAACGAGTAGTTTGGAATTTGAGATTTCAGTGACATATTTTATCTTTGTTACGTCAGCAGAAAACTCCATATATTGTTTACCTGAAAAGCTATCAGCATGCAGTTGTAGTCCGACGTTGTGGCCAATATGTGATTTATTTTCCTCTATCCTCCTGTTGTGGGGCAAACTGGCTCGTACATGCACATGCATGCTAAAATCCTCCGCTGTTGCCATATCTAATTAAAACTTATATCTGTCAGTAGTATCGCTATGGAAGCGCTAAAAACTACAACATAGCTGGGGTGGCGACGAGGTCAAAGGGGGTTTGGCTTCGACACGCAAATAAGACCGCCCACAAAACGGCACATTCTAAGAGACGCTCAGAAAGCGGCTTGAAGTATTCTATGCAACTTTTGGATTAAAGCACTACTATTACATATTATGTCGACCACAAGGAAGTTAAAGTTAAAGTACCACTGATAGTCACACACACACACACTAGGTGTGGTGAAATTACGCTCTGCATTTGACCCATCCCCTGGGAGGTGAGGGGAGCAGTGAGCAGCAGCGGTGGCCGCGCTCGAGAATCATTTTGGTGATGTAACCCCCAATTCTTGTTTTAAATGTAGAAATAAAATCATAATATGACCTCTTTGAAATATACAAAAAAATTATAGGTCAACTTAAAAAACAAAAAAGCCTCAAAACATTGTAACTTTAGCTGCGGCTAAATAAGGCATGTTCAGCTGCAACAGTCACAAAGAAAGCCTGTGACCAGTGCACATTGTTAGTTTAATGTTGAAAGTATAAGTGTTATTGTGGCGGCTGTTTGCAGTGGTATGGCACCGCACTGCATTAACTTGTGGTTTTATTATTTGGATCCTCTCAAAGGAAACACAAACTTGGTAATCTCCACAAGCGAGGGTGAATGATTTACTGTGGACTCAAGTAAATCCCTCCTAACAGGAGACATTGTTGCACCACCCAAAGCATACCAGGATATACACTCCCTGTTTTTTGGCTTGGCCCCGTGGCCAACATCAATATTTCACAAATATGCGAGTGTTATTTGTCTTCTTTATGTGTGGTCTGCTGGGAAACGTGTGCCATCATACGGAGGCGCAGTAGACCTAAACAGATGAATTTAATATTCTGTTCCTTTATGAAAAGTAATGCAAAGGAGGTAATGCTTGGCGCTAAGAAAATTAATGTTTTCACCGGCCCCAGGAAACCCATTGAAGCTGCTCTTCATGTACCACAACTTCCTCATTGCTCCCGATGTGCACAGAATGCTTGCTTGCTGAATACATTACAGTGAGGAGGGAGGGAAAAAGGATGTATTGCTTTCATCTAACAGGAGTGCTGTGAGTGAGCCGAGTCTGTCCTGGTGGGTGTCGGGCTGCCTCGCTTGCACGTTCGGCCCCCGCCAGCTCAAAGCCATGCATATTTCATGAAGTGTACCGTCTGGGGACCATGTTAAACATCAACTAGCATTAACGCCGCCGCGTGAAAAAAATGACTCGATGCCACATGCATGGCAGCCAAGCGGGGGCCAACTGAGGGTGAGGGGAAAGTGTGCACGGTGTGTGTTGACAATGGTCTCAGAGCCTCCAAGGCTGAATGCTAGAACCTTTTAACCTCAGCTTTTATTAGCTCAAGTAAATTTACAGCACTGACATTTAACAGGCTGCCCTCTTTTTCAAACAATTTTGTTGATATAATATCTGTCAAACCTGTTTTCCCTGAGGAGTTTTTTTTTTTTTAATCTCCTGCACTGTAGGGAGAAGATACGTATGAAAGAGTATAAGGGATACACTGAAAAGGAGAAAATAATCATGCAAGCAGAATAATGTTGGACTTTTGCACAAAAAAAAAATCCTCATAAGACTTAAGTTGTAGTATTTTGAAAAACTTAAAAATAAAGATGACTGTTATGACTTTTTTCTGTATTTTTTGGGGGGAAAGTTACTATTTGTTTCCAGTAATGTTCACAAAACTTCATCCACTTGATTTTTTTACACCCTAATTGTGATGATTTTGCTAATTTTTTGTCCTAAGTTAACGCTTTATTTCTGTAATTTTCAACTTTATTTTTGTAACTTTACAACAATTTATAACAATACAACCTTTGTTTTTCTAACGTTGCATCTCATAATGTTACCGGGGCTGCAGCTATCAAATATTTACTAATCAAGTATTCTTTAAAAAAAATTCCTTTAACTAATCGAGTTAACAAATAAAACATATTTTTGCTGGGCTAAATAACTACCATAAATACACAGGAGAAAAAAATAATTTCACTTTTAATGAACAAAATTTCAGTTTTATTTTAACTTGACAAAGACTAAATGACATATGTATGTTCATGGCTGTGACATTTATGAACCCTAAATTTGGACCGGCTGACTAGAAAATATTATTTACAGGATTTTGCGGTGTTTAAACTACAATAAAGACAATTACTGCATTGAAGCACATTAGACATTGTTACTTGATATATTTATCCATCAACCAAAGGTGAGACACACTTTCTTGTTCTATGAATGCTCTGCTAAAAATGATTGGCTAGTGATTAGTGAGCTAAAATGTTTTTATTTTCTCTCTCTTTAACTGATGTTATCATGTAATTTATAATGAAATAAGATAAGGGTATACAAGTATTATTTATTTTAAGAAAAATCTAGCTTTTTTGTTGATTTATTCTCTACAATGTGCACTGGGCCCTTAAAAAAGAGCCATGTTCCAAAAAAAAGGCAAATGGGCCATTTTTTAACACCAGCACCAGTTCCATTGGCAGAAAAACAGGCCCAGAGCTTAATACTACCAACACCATGCTTGACGGTAGGGATGGTGTTCCTGGGATTAAAGGCCTCACCTTTTTTCCTCCAAACATATTGCTGGGTATTGTGGCCAAACAGCTAAATTTTTGTTTCATCTGGCATCACAAAGATAAGACCTTCTGGAGGAAAGTTCTGTGGTCAGATGAAACAAACATTTTGCTGTTTGGCCACAATACCCAGCAATACGCTACTTTTCAAAGGCAGTATAGTACCGATTTCAATAAATTAGTTTCGCGGTTCTTTACTAGTACCGGTATATCGAACAACGCTAATGTGTATGTATATATATATTAGGGCTGCGAATCTTTGGGTGTCCCACGATTCGATTCAATATCGATTCTTGGGGTTATGATTCGATTCAAAATCGATTTTTTTTTATTCAACGCGATTCTCGATTCAAAAACTATATTTTCCCGATTCAAAAGGATTCTCTATTCATTCAATACATAGGATTTCAGCAGGATCTACCCCAGTCTGCTGACATGCAAGCAGAGTAGTAGATTTTTGTAAAAAGCTTTTATAATTGTAAAGGACAATGTTTTATCAACTGATTGCAACAATGTAAATTTGTTTCAACTATTAAATGAACAAAAAATATGACTTATTTTATCTTTGTGAAAATATTGGACACAGTGTGTTGTCAAAGCTTATGAGATGCGATGCAAGTATAAGCCACTGTGACACAATTGTTCATTTTTTTTTATTTTTTATAAATGTCTAATGATAATGTCAATGAGGGATTTTTAATCACTGCTATGTTGAAATTGTAACTAATATTGATACTGTTGTTGATAATATTCATTTTTGTTTCACTACTTTTGGTTTGTTCTGTGTCGTGTTTGTGTCTCCTCTCAATTGCTCTGTTTATTGCAGTTCTGAGTGTTGCTGGGTCGGGTTTGGTTTTGGAATTGGATTGCATTGTTATGATATTGCTGTGTATTGTTTTGTTGGATTGATTCCTTTAAAAATAAATAAATAAATAAATTAAAAAAATAAATAAATAAAATAAAAAATAAAAATCGAGTTTTTAAAAATGAGAATCGATTCTGAATCGCACAACGTGAGAATCGCGATTCGAATTCGAATTGATTTTTTCCCACACCCTTAATATATATATATATATACAGTATATTCTTGTCTGACATAGGGATCGTGAATGATAAGCATAATTCCAAAAAACTGTGTTTCCCCTTTAATGCGTGCCTGTACCCACTAATTACAGTAACAAAGTTGTCCTTTATTATTGCACAGCTGTTCATATCATTTGAGGTTTTGGTTTTATCATTTTTGTATAGTAGTATCTAAGGTTCCCTCAGGGTGTATTTGAAATCAAAAGTTGCCATCATGCACACCAGTCAGTTAAACTTAAAAGTTAAAGTACCACTGATAGTCACACACACACTAGGTGTGGTGAAATTTACCTCTGCATTCGACCCATCCCCTTGTTCCACCCCCCGGGAGGTGAGTGGACAGCAGTGAGCAGCAGCGGTGGCCGCGCTCGGCAATCATTTTGGTGATTTAACCCCCAATTCCAATCCTTGACTTGGCATTGGCCCTTGACCAGCATTGACTTGATCACTGATAAGCGCTGCCTTTAAGGTGACCATCCACGGAAAAGGTGTGCGGGTCAAAATAAATTGCGTAATTAAGCTGGGTTTGAACATCATTAATGCGATTATTTTTTTGTGATTAAGCACATGAGTTGACATTCATTTTGACAGCCTTATTTTATACATGCATGTCAAGAAAATGTTGGAGGTTTGCAAACTGTCACGCTCTGACAGTTTTGTTGCAAAAAATAAAATGATTGTCTGTCTGTAAATATCCTTATATTATCTCAAATCTGCTTCTGTTTTCAAGATTAAATCACTGATTCACGGCTTCAAATAAGCCTAAACTGTGAATCTGTTAGTTTTTTTTTGTTTTATTTAGTTTGTAGGCCCTTAGATGTGCCTACTTTTGCCGTTTTATATTGTGTATTTTTATAGCATTTCCAAATCCACGTGTGTCTACTCGGAGCACTGGGGAGCTGTACGATCCCGGCAGTGTGTTGTTTCATGTTTCTTTGAAATATTCATAAAGAGATCATAACTTTTAGTAAAGCTCTAGGGCGGAGAATGTGGGTGTGAACATAAAGATTTGCAAGTAGAAAGACCAATAAAAAAAATACTTGTCATAAATAACATGGGAATGTTCTGTGTGCTGCCATTGGAAGATGTAGCTTACAGTGTCGGGGCTATTAAAAAAAACCCTCAATATTAAACGTACACATTAATGCACAAAAGTGTGCGTGTGTTGTCCTTTGATATTTCCAGTGTTCATTTCCTTAGTGGCTATGGGTATTTGTGGTGCTTTCGGACATGCTTGAGGCTCTCTGCTTATTATTGTTTTGAAAAACTTTGATTACAAAGTCTTCCTAAGGGCCCAGTGTGAGTATTGGAATTACTTCTTTAGTTTCATGTTTGGGGCAAGACACCGGGTTTTAACACTCAGCACCTTTTGATAGGCAGACTTATTAGACTGAAATGTGCAAGGAGGAAACACCGTCTGCCAGCCTTCAGACAAGGATCTTTGTGTGAGCCAAAGTGTGGGGAGGACAATGGGTTCAGACATTTTAGTGCTTAATGATGATTATGATGAAAAAAAAAAAAAAAATGTTAATAATAGATGTATTGGTCATCTGATACGGTGCAGACTAAGACACGTTTACTCCATGGTACACATTAAGTGAAGGACATGAAGTCAATTAAAATTGGCAAATATACTGACCAGTCATATCTGGTTCTCACGCGTTGACTTCAGGGCTGCTCAAGGAAAAATCAAAGGGTATAAAATAGGAAGAAAATTCATATGGTCCCATTCATTGCAGTTTATCTGACACATGAAACTTGACAAATTGGGGGGGTGCACTATCCACTTTAGCCGCAAAATGGCAATTGAGTGTTGAATATTTTAAAATGTGTTTTGTGGCAATTCCAACTTTGACCACAGACCAGTTGCTATGTAGAGTGGCGCTTTCCAGCACTAAACTGCACTGCAAATAGATCAAACACCCCCACTTCCTCTCACGCGAGATCAACCCTGGAATTGGGAAATACAAATTCCCTTCCCTACTGTATAGATTTTTTTAAAGGAAACAAAAACCAGCCTGTATGTCAGATTTGTGTTATTAATGTCAATATTTTAACTTTTTTAGCTTTTATTTCTAAGTTTTTTTTAAGCAAAGATGTTTTTACAATTTGTGTACGTGTGGTGTGTTTGATGCTTCAGTGCAGTATTACTGTGTAGAAGTGCTTGTGGTTAGCGCATGTTGCATGTTTCTCCCACTTGCAACTCTCTGCTTTCAGCTACTGCCGCCTGCTAGCCCGCCCTCCACGCTTGGGGGGTGAACGGAGGAGCAGAGTGCATAAGTCTCCTCTTGCCGGTACACAGCTTCTCCATCGCCAAAACTCCTGCAGTGCCTTCTCTTGGCCACACACAGATGTGTGTCCTTGCAGACACTAAACCAAACTGTTGTGGATTGGGGAACATTAGTGGGCCCCAGAAATAAGGTGTGCAGGCCCACCATGTGTGGACATGCCCTGGTGCCTTGCCAACCACTGTCTCAGCTATGGGTAAATAACCTGGGCAAGTAGACCGTATAGCCGTGGTCGGCAACCCACCTAAGAGAAGGACACTCAGAATTAAATCCAGGACTGCAAGGAGTTGCACCCCACATTCCCTAATAAGCATAGTAAAGACCAACCATGGAGAACAAAGTCATCACAAATCGTATACTTCCAGTGGCGGGAGTCCAAGGGAACATCGCAGCGTATGTTGGTGTTGGTCCTCCTTTTGGAGGACATCATGACGACAGGACCCTAGACCAGCGAGGGAGGACCCTGTTCGATCACACCACCCCATTCAAAGCACTCATGCGCTGCCGGAGACCATTCAACACATGCACAGTGAAAGAAGACTCTAGATTGGAGGAACTAGCACACTGTGACGAGGTAAAGGGTGTGGAGATCTTGGGGATCCAGGAACAGAGAAGAGTGCACACTGATGTTTACTGCAGAGTAGAGAGAAGCACATTCATCACTGCATCTGCGTGGCAAAACAAGGTCCAGGCTTGCTACAGGGGACGTAGGGCAATTGCTGGGTTATCTCGGGCGTAAGGCTCTCAGTCGGGTTTACTTCCATACCGGCAAGATCCTCATCGCAGAATTCTCAGGCAACCCAGTAACAACTTTCATAGTCCTGCATTCACCCACCAATGTGGCACCATCTGAGGAGGTGGTGAAGTTCTACGAGGACCTCACAAGAGATGTCCGCAATGTCCTAGCACACAACTTCCTGGCAATCCTGGGCGACTTTAATGCAAGGATTGGACCAGATGACGCTCCCTTCCCTTACCACGACTCTACCAACCCCAACAGGGCATAACTTACTGCCCTTCTCATGGAACACCAGCTTCTGGCAACGAACACCACGTTCCAGAAAAGAACTGGTAACAGGTGGACCTTTCAAGACAGAGCATCAGATGTAAGTCGTCAGCTGGACTACATCCTAGTGAGGCGAAAGTCGAGGAACTCCAACATGAACGCTGAGCCATACAGCACGTTTACTCTGTAGGCTCTGATCACCGTGTGGTCTCCATGAGGGTGCGATTGAGCCCTGGGGCCCCCCAGCCCAGCCCCAGAACTCGGTATGACTGGAAGGCACTCTCAACCGACCCTTGCCTGCAAATCAGGTATAGATCCTGGCCCCGAGGAAACTAATCGAGGAGGTGAAGAAGAACAACCTGACAGCAGTATTGTGCATTATTTACTTTAAAAAAAGCTTTTGACTTTATACATAGCGACACCATGGTGAGAATACTGAAGGCCTATGGTGTCCCTTCCAACATGCTCCGGGCAATAGAGGCCATGAATACACGGGCCAAAGTGTTGACACCAGATGGCGGCAGTGACAAGCTTGACATTCTGGCTAGGGTAATGCTGGGAGATACCCTAGCCCCCTTCCTCTTTGTTATAGTCCTTGACTACGCGCTCAGTAAGGCCATCAATGGGCAGAAGCAGGATCTTGGTTTTACTCTCACACCAAGGAGGTAAAAAAAAACCTGCAGTAGTCCTGACTGACCTAGACAACGCGGAAGACATTTGGCTGCTCTCCAACCACATGAAGCAAGCACAAGAGCTCTTGAGCAGAGTGAAGTCAGAGTGTACCAAGGTTGGCCTTTGACTGAATGCCAAGAAAACTGAGGTGGTCACCTACAACAACCAAGCGGAACATCCACCTCTCACAACAACAGGAAGCACTGCTCTGAAGGAAGCCAATGACTTCAACTACCTGGTCTTATGGGTCAACACTAACGAACAAGATCCAAAAGTGAGGAAGGCACTTGTATGGGTGGCCCTGAATGGCATGGCCAGTGTATGGAACGTCCACCTCCCCAGAGAAACCAAACTCATATAACGGTAGAATCTGTCCTCCTTTATGGCAGTGAATGCTGGACCCTGAAGCCAACGCTGCAGAGGGCTCTAGACGAGTGCTACACCAGAATGTTACGTGTAGTTCTCACCATCAACAAGGGCGCACATGTTACCAACGAGAATCTGTATGCTGGAATATTCAGGGTGAGCGACAAAATTGCAGCCAGGAGGATGAGACTCGCAGGACACTGCCAAAGACACCAGGAGCTGCCAGCCAGCACACTGGGGCTGTGAGAACCAACACATGGGCGAGGACGTCCCACAGTAACATTTGTGGATATACTCAAAAAAGCTGCAGGAGCGTAAAGCACCATCGAGTTGGCCGAAAGTATGGCGAACCGGGATGACTGGAAACGACGATGGAAGGCTCTTGTCGTCAAGTTAAGCTAAAGTGTTTTATTTTTAATCTATACTATTGACAGCGGTTAACTTATTTTTACACTTGTGTTAAATATGACTACTACTCTTTTTGCAGCAGTGGTTGACATTTTCGTATATAGTTTAAAAGTACAGATAATAATGCTTAAAATTGTCTATGCCTGGGGTGTCCATAGTGCGGCCCGTAACTCATTTTTTAACTGCCCGCAGCACAATCGTTAGCATTCTAATAATAACATGCTAGCTATTTTGCTAATTTTACAGGGATACAACTCAAGGTCAAATAACGTGTTACTTGACAAACGTTAGCATGCTAACGTCAATATGCTATCCAGTCAGTCATATTTTGGTACTTGCTGCATGCTTATGTTAGCAGGCTAGCATCTTAAACAACATTTTCAGGTACACACCTCAGAGTAATATATTTTGGTGCTTGACGTGTGTTATAGTTAGCATTTTAACAAGCTAATATTTGCAGGGTATATTTTTTGGGTTAATTTAGCAAGTATACACCTCAGTGTAATATATTTTGGTATTTCACTAATGCTAACTGTAAGCATGCTATTATTAGCAAGTTAGCATAGTGCTGTTAGCATGCTAGCTTTTTTTTTAGCTGATTTTACTCATATTTTTTGTTACTTGACGCCATCTGGCCAGTGTGCCAACTGTTAGCAGAAGTTTGGGCACCCCTGGTCTATGCAGTCAATAACATTTTATGAGGGCAACAGCTGCAGTTCTATTCCCTATTTGACAGTAAATACTGAAATCATGCTGAATGACCTCACCCAGATCTGTAGCTTGATGCGCTTGTCGTTCCTGTAGATTGTCTTGACTTTAAAGTCGATGCCCACTGTGCTGACAAACGCAGACGTGAAGGAGTCGTCCGTGTAGCGGAACAAGAAGGACGTCTTGCCCACACTGCTGTTGCCGATAATCAGCACCTTGAACATGTAGTCGAAATTCTGGTCGGCTGCGTCTCTCTCCTCCAGGCCTGCTCCTGAATCTCTGGCTGATGCCATCTATCAAAAGACAGACAGATTGAAAGGACGTCAAGGATAGATGACCGGATAGTTGGACATTTGGACAGGTGGATAGGCAGACGGACAGGTAGATGGACATGTAGGTCGACACTTGGACAAATAGACGGACAGGTAGATGACACCTGGACAGAGATTAACATTTGGACAGATAGATGGACACTTGGACAGACGAAAAGCACAAACAGGTAGACACTTGAAGAGATAGATGGGCAGATAAATGGATACTTGGACAGATAGACGGATACATGGACAGGTAGATAAACAGATAATTGGACACATGGACAGAGAGATGGACACTTGGACAGATAGTTGGACAGATGGATGAATAGATAGATGGACACTTGGAGAGATAGAAGGACACTTGGACAGATAGATGGACACTTGGACAGATAGATGGACACTTGGACATATAGAAGGGCACTTGGACATATAGAAGGACACTTGGACATACAGTGGGGCAAAAAAGTATTTAGTCAGCCACCCATTGACAATCAATGGGTGGCTGACTAAATACTTTTTTGCCCCACTGTATAGAAGGACACTTGGACAGATAAATGGAGAATTGGACAGATAGATGGAGACTTGGACAGATAGATGGACACTTGGACAGATAGATGGACATATAGACGGAGAGATAGATGGACACTTGGACAGATAGATGGACACTTGGGCAGATAGATGGATACTTGGACAGATAGATGGATACTTGGACAGATAGATGGATACTTGGACAGATAGAAAGTCATTTGGACAGATAGTCTCCTGGGCAGATATATAGACACTTGGATAAATACAGGTACAGATAGAAGTACACTTGGACAGACAAATCAATGGATAGATGGTCAGATGGATTAAAAATTGGACAAATGGATGCAGACTTGGACAAACAAATAGTAACTTGGACAAATAGACAGACAGATAGACTCCTGGGCATATAGGAGGACACTTGAACAGACAGATGAACATTTAGACAAATAGATGAACAATTGGACAGATAGATGGAGACTTGAACAGATAAATAGTCGCTAACGGACAGACTCCTGAGCGGACAGATGGACACCTGGACAAATAGAAGTAAAGATAGAAGGACACTTGGACAGACAGATGGAGATTTGGACAGATAGATGGACACTTGGACAGATGGATGAACACTTGGACAGATATAGAAACAGAGAATAATTTTGTCACACCTCGTGTGTGTATGACAATCATTGGTACTTTAACTTAACTTAATATATAGTCCCTTGGATGACTAGATAGTCACTTGGACAGATAGATAGTCCCTTGGACGGATAGATAGTCACTTGGACAGATAGTCACTTGGACAGATAGATAGTCCCTTGGACGGATAGATAATCGCTTGGACGGATAGATAGTCCTTTGGACGGATAGACGGACAAATAGACAGACAGATAGATGAACACTTGGACAGATAGATGGAGACTTGGACTGATAGACTAACAGATAGATAAGATTGAAATGGGCACATACAGATGGACACTTGGACAAATAGAAGGACACTTGGACAAATAGAAGGACACCTGGGCAGATGGATAGACACTTGGACAAATAGATGTACACAAACAAAATATTGCTTAGGGCCACAAAAAGCCAAGGACCAAAGCAAAACAAGCTGTGATCTTGGCAAGGTAGTGTGTGTGTGTGTGGTGCAGAAGTCCAAAAAGGTTCTTGAGTATCATGTGGAGGATCTCATCTGCTCGGTAATTCAAGGAAAGGCTCAGACTTCTGCTATAATAGCTGAGTAAATGTTAAAAGTAAGAGTTGGTTTAAAAACAATCCATCTTTCTCCCTCGCCATGGTGACATTATAAATCATGGCCTGGGCCGTGCTCCTCCCACTGACTCCTTCTCACTTTGGACATCTCTCAGCATGGATTCGGAACTTATATGGAGCCTGGTTGACGGTGAGCGTGGCGTGGAAGGCCTGTGTAGCTCATCCATCATCCTTGTGACCATTCCCCCACCCACCCATTCATCTTCTCCTTTATATCCATTCATCTGTTCATCAGATGCCGCCATCCATCATCCTCCTCCCACCACCACCACCATCATCATCATAAAGATGCTGAACCATGCATTCACCCTCACATCCTCCCACCTTCCTGAGGCTGGCTAGCAGGGACATGCTCAGCAGTACCGCACCCCATAGCCACAAAGTGGGACTGTCTCAGCAAAACACACAACAAAGTGATGGTTTGTTATAACATAAAACTTGTGCTGTGCAGGGGAAGAGGAAGGTGTGTGCAGATGTGACACGGCTGCATGTCACAAGGGGATCAGAATACTTGTTGACTAATTCCAATGATCTACGAGCACATTATGACAAAAGTAGTTACCTAACTCACACACAAATGTAAAAAAATAAAAACTTTTTTTGCGGAGTGAGTGACGTCGTCGGTACCTTTGCTGGGTCTGCTCCCTCCGTCCCGCGTCGTCCTCCACCTCCAAAGGGAGATCAGTGTGAACCGCTCCCGGATCTTTGCATGTGCTCGCTGCCGGGACGTCTACACTGCACGCCGTCAAGTTCGCGGGAGTGGCGACGGAACACTTCCGGTCTGGACTTTCAAACTAAGATCGCTACTGAAAGAGTTGGAAAAACACGGAATAACAGTACAGTACTGTCAATTTTGACAGCATACTTTAGGGCGATACTGAGCAGAGACTGAACCAAACAAGGTGACTTGAAAGCTGCAAGGAAGAGCAAATCATGTTAGTTTTACTGTTTCCTATAATCACAATGATCCAATTTGATTCAAATGGCCTGAAAATGGTGATTTATTAACTACAAATAATGTCTTGGTTTATTTAGCTATCCCATGCATGACAATAAAATGCTCTTCCACAAGATTCAGTGATTCTCAAAGTGTGGTTCGCTTACCACTTGTGGTACACAGGCTCCATCTGGTGAATCACATAGTTAAATTAAATTGATTTTATTTGATTCATTATTCAAGTGCAGTGATTCATTTTCCTATGTCCAAACACAATGTTACTGTTCAAACGGTGTACAGTGTCACAAAATATTAAATATACTTGCTAAATAAACTATCTGCTTTGTATTTATTGAATATTAAGGCCTACTATGCTACTGTAATAAAAGGTTTATGAGCACTAGTTTTATAAGTTGATTAAACATATTAAAACACATGGTATGTATTTTGCCTTTTACGTTGCTGTAGATATATCTTTTTAAAATGTTTGACTTAAATATCTATCTTCCTATTTATAAATTATTTTTAGATATTTTGTTGGATAAAAATGTAAAGGTACAATTCATTCATCAACTTCATTAACAGTTGTATATGACTTCGCAGCCCCTCGGCGCCCACACTGAAGCGCAATTGACAGAATTACATCTTACTTCGATGATGGGAAATGCTTTAGGATACCACATTTGGCTTTTATTTTGAAAGTAAAATGAAATAAGTTTCCAGCACCTTGATACTAGTTTATGCTTGCAAACCCATGACCTCTCAGTTAAAAGTCCTGTCTTACATAATCTAGCAGCTGATTCTCTGTTTGACATTGTCATTTACTACACATAACTTGAGTGAAGATGTTGAATAAGATCAGGCTTCAAGTGAGACACGTGTGCATACAATCAGGCATCAAGCAAGGAGTCATGCAGGCATTTTAAGCCAATCCAGACATCAATGCACTGTATTGTTCACTGATGATAGCACCATCGGTGCTGTGCGGCCTCCGTGTGATTCTAAATTGTGCTATATCAAGAGGAAGAACTACAGCTGTGGGAGTAAGGATGCATCTAATATGCCAAAAGCAGTTTGTTTTTAATTGACACTGAGTCTCTGAGACAGCCAATAAAACACAATGAACAAAAAACCCTGCAGGGTTCTTAATAACTAGAGTCATTTCTAAATGATTCCAACAAAATAATCTCTCCACATGACACGAAACCTGACAATAGGCTTCAATAAAAAAAACAAAATAGTTTGACTAAGATCTACACAAAAAGAACAAACTTCCTTTGAAATGAGGAAAAGTGAGGATCATAAAGATGACATGTTAGCAAATAGGATGACATTGCGACATAAATGCCGTCTGCAATGGAAAAAGTCCAACATGTTTTAAACGAGCTTAAACAAAACGTGTACCGAAAACAAGTACAACAATCACAATAAGAAAATATCAAACATTTTTGGTGTAAATGTTTGTCTCGTAACATTCACACATCAGTCCAAGTGGACCAACTTCTTTAAAACTCAACATAACACCAGAAATATAACAGAGCGCTTCTTTCAAAACTCAAAGTAACCTCTTCTTTAATTTGATCCGCTGACTAGAAGGGTCTGAAAGGCTCGTTGCATTAATCCTTAGTGCTATTCAATCTAATCTATACAATCCAGAGTTTGGTCAGTTGAGGGGGCATTCAGAGATGGATCATTGTCTGCCCATAACCTACTAAACTCCCTCATGTAGGGCCGGACCAGGGCGGGCTCGTCTGTGATGATGATGTTCTCAGAGTTGCTCTGCACTGCTGCCAGTGTCCAGTTGAGGGAGCCTGTGATGAGCAGCCGGTTGTCCACCACAGCAAACTTGTGATGCATGTGCACATAGCGGCCCACGTTGCGCACGCAGATCCCTGTGGAGAAGGAGGAGGAGAAGGAGAGTGTGGACAGGAGCAGACTGAGGAATGACAAGAGTTCAATGCATTATGGATGAACTGTTGTGCTTTGGAAGCTACAAAGCAAACAAAAACAAAAGTACAACTGAATTGTTGAATAGTTAGAATATGATATACAGACTTGTTGTTTTACAGCAGAATAGTATCAGAAAGACAATGCTTTTTATTTTTTTTATTTAAGAAATGTTATATTGCCAAGTACAAGGCGCTTCTTTGAAATGAACACATTATTTTCACTCTTATATTTGCCATCTAAAAAAGTACAAATACATCGATTTGATTTCTAGTCATTAAGAATTTTGTTGGTCATATGGCATTTGGAATCAACAAGGTTATGTTTTATAGCCAAGCATTGAAGAAATGCAGGCATGAAGGATTGCACTACTTACTGGAGTCGGGGGTGCAATAAATTCAGGCCTGATTATTATACTACCTAAATGGGCTGCTATAGAAATCAAAATATAATGTAATCAGTTGAGACCGTTTTGAAATGAAAGGTTATTCAAAAATATTTGAATGTTCCAATGTACATGCTTAAAGTGGATCTGCACCTTTTTTATTTTGCCCATTTTTCACAATCATAAGAGACAAGAACACGTCTTTTTTTTAAAAATGTTAAGGAATTTAAAGATGATAAAAAAAAAAACGCTTGAAAGATGCGGCTAATGGCAGTCACAGTTGTAGCCTTCAAAGTCCTCTAAAACAACTTTGAAACCCTCCATCAACTTTTTATATACAAAACCCAAAAGCAGTGAAGTTGGCACGTTGTGTAAATCGTAAACAAAAACAGAATACAACGATTTGCAAATCCTTTTCAACTTATCTTCAATTTAATAGACTGCAAAGACAAGATATTTAATGTTCGAACTGACAAACCTAATTTTTTTGTTGTTGCAAATAATCATTAACTTAGAATTTAATGGCAGCAACACATTGCAAAAAAGTTGGCACAGGCTCATTTTTACCACTGTTACATGGCCTTTCCTTTTAACAACACTCAGTAAACGTTTGGAAACTGAGGAGACCAATCTTTTAAGCTTTTCAGATGGAATTCTTTCTCATTCTTGCCTGATGTACAGCTTAAGTTGTTCAACAGTCCGCGGTCTCCGTTGTCGTATTTTACACTGCATAATGCGCCACACATTTTCAATGGGAGACAGGTCTGGACTACAGGCAGGCCAGTCTAGTACCCGCACTGTTTTACTATGAAGATACGCAGTTGTAACAAGTGGCTTGGCATTGTCTTGCTGCACTAAGCAGGGGCGTCCATGATAACGTCAGCATTAATCAGCATTAAATGTTCCTTCACAGATGTGTAAGTTGCCTTGGGCATCACAAATGCTGGCTTTTGAACTTTGCGCCTACAACAATCTGGAAGGTTATTTTCCTCTTTGGTCCAGAGGACATGACGTCCAGTTTCCAAAAACAATTTGAAATGTGGACTCGTCAGACCACAGAACACTCTTCCGCTTTGCATCAGTCCATCTTAGATGAGCTCGGGCCCAGCGAAGCTGGCAGCGTTTCTGGGTGTTGTTGATAAATTACTTTCGCCTTGCATAGTAGAGTTTTAACTGGCACTTACAGATGTAGCGACAAACTGTAGTTACTGATAGTGGTTTTCTGAAGTGTTCCTGAGCCCATGTGGTGATATCCTTTACACACTGATGTCGCTTTTTGATGCAGTACCGCCGGAGGGATCGAAGGTCACGGGCATTCAATGTTACGTGCAGTGATTTCTCTGGATTCTCAGAACCTTTTGATGATTTTACGGACCGTAGATGGTGAAATCCTTAAATTCGGTGCAATAGCTCGTTGAGAAATGTTGTTCTTAAACTGTTGGACAATTTGCTTATGCATTTGTTCACAAAGTGGTGACCCTTGCCCCATCCTTTTTTGTGAATGACTGAGCATTTCATGGAAGCTGCTTTTATACCCAATCATTTCTAAAGTGGACTTTCAAGCGAAGCAGGAGATAATTACTAAGAGAAGACCAACGCCGGAGCTGAATGGTTTATTTCAATCAACAGGACGGAAAGTTACTCGCTCTTTCCAAACGCAGTGGTATACGCGAAAAGACTGGCTTTGTGCATGTTCTGCAAGAAACCGCCTTTTCTGCTTTCCTTGCCTTCTTTTTTCAACCTGTGGCACTTTGTGGACTCAAATGGGATTTTGTGACCTAAAGAATTTTCAAAGAAGCCTCACCAAACATGAGCAGTCAGCCGCTCATATTCAAAGCCAGATTGCGCTAAAAACGTTTGGTAGGACGAGGATAGACTTGGCTTTGGATGAACAGCGGCAACTCAACATCAGTGTCCACAATGCTAAGGTAAAAGAGAACCGAGAGATTTTAAAAGATCTCATTAATGCGACCTGCTTCCTCGCCAAACAGCAGCTAGCATTTTGTGGAAATTATGAGAGTATGAGCTCTGCTAATCGCGGCAACTATGTTGAACTCTTAAAAGACTTTTAAAACTGAAGGAAGATAAGGGAGACTTTTACCAGAAAGTGACGGATATTTTTATCCAGAGGGGCCGGCGCATGGACTTCATTTATAAGCAAAGGTAAGACAGCAATCACATTTTTAAAATTTTGTTTTTAATGAAATGTGCATTTTGTGGGCGACAGTTTGTATGTGTAAAGAATGCAGAAATGAAACATAACCCGTAAACTGCTGCCAATCGAATAGCAAATAGTCTTCGCTGAGCGCATATATTTGTAAATCTGATTCTGATTAGTCAGGGCCTCACCAGCTATAAACCTCACCGCACGTCACTGTATCATTTGTATTTTATCTTGTTTTGAAGTTCTTAAAACAACAAGTTATTTTACAACTAGTGTTTTGTAAACCACCAACTTGGCGAGTCTAACGTCTTACGCATACTCATAACGGCGCGTGCAACAGCAACAATAAGGCAACAAACATGGCTGTAGACACAAAGTTAAATCATGAAATGCAACCTTTACAAAGCTTAAACTATTCATATTAACCAGTGAGTCTTGATGGCAACTTCCTTGACCTAGCCACACACAAAGAAGTTGTAAACCTCCATGCTTTTCCAAGTTTTCATCTGTTTTGTCACATAGAATGATGTCTGGTACACCAGATAGCTCGACATGTCTGGGAACGCGACCGATGGAGAATACTTGAGATCACTCAACAAATCTTTTATTTAAAAAATATAGGGATAGATTCAATTGCATAGTTTACATGTTTGCTCGTATCTGCTTTTAGTGGTAAAATCTAGGCCCTTTGCGTACTCATACACCTCGCACTTGCACAGTAGCCATATTGGTTTGTTGGCACACCACTTCATTTACTTCCGTTCAAAAGTCACATGGCGAAATACAACCCATTGACTACAACGTTGAACTACAATGGCAGACAGTTATTTGGGGTAAATCTCTACCATATATGGAGATATGCGCTGACATCACCAATGGGATAAACAACACAAAGTAGGCAAATTCCGAACAGCTCGTTTGGAGGATGAAGGAAGGTAAGGTTGTTTTATAAATATCTCCGCCATGCCTCCATGGTTTGATTTCAAATTTTCGGGACTTATGCAGATCTTAAATACACAAAAACAGGTACCTACGGGTAAGAAAAGTTGGTTTTGCATAATAGGTCCCCTTTGAAACAAAACTAATGGAAAGGTGATAGACTGAGACACCCTCAGCTGGAAAAGTTAGTGTCTCAATATTACCTGCATGCTTCAACATGTCTAGCATGCTGACACACATTTCTTAACAAGTCGGTTTTTGTCAATAATCCATTTCAAAAGGTCAGACAAAACCGAATTGTGCAAAAACCACAGGGATATTTCCCATAAGAAATCATGTAAATCCAATTGATTTGTTCCAGAGAAACAAAAATAAGAACACAAAACATCAAGAATAATGAGTGATACATACAAAAACTATGCAAAATGCAAATGAACTATGATAGGAGTGAATAAATAAACATTTCACATTTTCGCCTTTATTGAAGACTCTTGCTGGTGAAGATGGAAATGATGGACATTTGGGGGTCTGTTAATGCAAAGTTGTTGCATCTGACAAAAACACTCGTTTGCTTGGGCAGAATAAACACCTTTTTGCAGCTCGCTGGAATCTGCAGGCTGCATCAACATTTGCAAATTGCAGCAATCTGTTTCTCTGCATGTTAATCACTTGTTGCAGATTTCAACAATTGCCAGCCAGGTGGTATCTATTGTTTTGGCAGAACAGCAGTTAATGTGCAAAAAAGACCTTTTTTCATCCAAATCTCTTGTAATTGCACGTTAGAAAAACTGTTTAAAATGCAAGTCTGACTCGCCATTACAAAAACTCAGCACACTCACGCACACGTGTGTATACCAATAATTGAAGTCTGTGACACGCGATGGACATGCAGAGAAACATGTTGCTGCAATTTGCAAATGTGGATGCAGTCTAAAGGTTTCAGGTTGCAGGTTGTGTATTTTGACCAAGCAAACAAGTGCTTTTGTCAGATTTAACGATTTTGCATGCACAAACCACCAAATGTTATGTAAAGGTTGCTGGAAGGACTGATCCACCTCCCCCCCATTACCCACACAGACACACGCATATTATTTGCGCCGCCAGTCTGTCCACCGGTACAGCACACATGCACGCACGGTTTAACCCGCTACAATAAAACCTGTCCTAGTCATTTGTTTTGCTTTTCATTGCAATTCTAAAATATTATGGCCGTCATCCACTGTTACGTCATCACGTGTCACCTCCCTCCCACCAGAAGGCACCACAACGTCAAAGTCCTGTGAGAAACAATTTATTAAAATTGTGCCATATAATTCCAATCAGTAAATATGACAAAGTGTGCGCTTTTTTTTCCAAAAATTAAACCCTGAAATTATAAAATGCATGCTTTTATTGTGTAATGACTGTAGAGTTAAAATGTTTAGTCATAATGGTAGCAAAAGGGCACTTTTTTGTCAGATTATATGACACTGCTATAACATCTGACACAGCAAACAATTTAACAATGCATCAAAATTAATTTTATTACTAATTTTATGTATATTTTTAAGCCTGATCTTTACACCAGTAACTCAGCCTCAACTCATGTTTTGCAATTTAAAAAAAATAAAATACAAGCATAATTGGATTAAATGGGCATTCAAAGGGGTAAAATATATATTTTTAAAAACATGACATGTTTTCTATTTTTAATAAGGACTGAAATTAAGAGATTTGAGTAAAAAAAGTTGAAAAAATATATATTAATCGAATTTTTTTTATACATTCTTTTTTAAATGAGGATTGTCTCGTCCTTTCGCTACTCGATTGAGCTACAATAATTTATTAGTGTATCGTTGATGTAGGAAATAATTTGGAATTAAAATATTAAAATTAAACACGAAAAACCCTCTTACAAAAAATATTTCTATTCATAGCAACACAGCCAAAGATATGGCCCAAAATAGAGCAAAAGTGAACCTAAAAGAAAAAAAACTCTCCAAAATGGGTCAAAACAAATAAAACTGCAGTGCTGATAAAGCTTGTGCTTCACTTTAAGTAGATAGTATATCAATCAATCAATCAATGTTTATTTATATAGCCCTAAATCACAAGTGTCTCAAAGGGCTGTACAAGCCACAACGACATCCTCGGTACAGAGCCCACATATAATGTGGTTATAAAGATATAACAGCTGCTTTTTTTTGTTTAAACAAATTCCATAGTCAGAGCTTTAAAAAAACATTTTTAGACTTTATTTTATAAAATATTTTTGTAAGTGCCACAACTTATAAATGGCAATGCTAATGGTGAACAGCAATGTACACCAAACCGGGAACCATGTCACAAAACCATTTTAAGATCCGAACAGTGTATGTTGTGAACCATTCCACCCCAAATATGGTAAAACGGACTATTTTGTTCTGCGCAATGTTTGGCTACAGAGGGCATACAAAAACCAGAAGAAAATATTGGCAAAATTTGCATCAAAAAACAAATCATATGAAAAGTGGTGCGAACTAAAACCAGTATAACACTGTACTTAATGTTGTTTTATTTGGTTAGTGCAATTCAATGCAAATATCTTAAGCTCTTAGCCTTAGGTTCCGCTGCTTTTCTGTTTTAGTTACGGTGTCTTTTTTGTCAAGTGAAATTGAGTTTTGAAAAAAAACAAAAACAAACTGAGTGACCATTATAAAAAATGCAACATAACAGCAATTATTGAGTCAGGCTGGACAGAGACAGCCCGGGACAACAAATCTGAAGGGGTGTAATATGAACACACACTTCTGTGGAGTCTCCACAGAGGTGTCTTGGAACTGAGTTGATTACAGATAGAGTACAGTATTTTCCTGAGGCAGGAAAAGAGGAATCTATTTGTACAGGGGTGCTTATTTGTTTCAGGTGGACGACGCTCTGGTGATTAACTGAGACACCTTGTCTATAAGAGAACCATTGCTTGAAGAAATATGGTAAATAACTTCAGTATCACCTCTTGAGGAAACCACTGGTATTAGACCGACGCACATTCGCTTGTTCAGTAAATGATTTACAGTATATGTCATTATACATGTAGTGTGGAACGCCACAGTGGTCGCACAAAGAGAAAAATACCACCACGAGAGCGCAATGCAGGAAAAACAATCAGGTAAAAATGCTAGCTTGTTGAGGAAACCACTGGTAGTATTAGACCGACGCACATTCGCTTGTTCAGTAAATGATTTACAGTATATGTCATTATACATGTAGTGTGGAACGCCACAGTGGTCGCATAAAGAGAAAAATACCACCACGAGAGCGCAATGCAGGAAAAACAATCAGGTAAAAATGCTAGCTTGCAGTGCGTCTCCAGCTAGTCTGCCTGTCTCGCTAAGCGGGCAAGACGGTGCACGTGGGTCTCACTTCTCTCTCTAAAGAGAGGCTGAAATACAACTATTTATTACATTGGATGAAGACCAACTGCAGCTCTGCTCAGCTGAGGCTGATTCAGTAGAAAAGTGGCCATGCTACTGCAAGGACGATTTATTGTAGTGTCATTGTGATTATACTGCATTCACAGCAGTGCATATTGGCAAGTGAATGTTACATATTGGCTCTGTGAATAATGGCTTTTCATGAAAGGACAAACTATTTTGGTTTCCTTTTAGTAATTCTGCTCTTCCAGTTAAGGACCGATTGTACGGATTTCAACCCTCTTTTAAAACATTACCTTGATTTGTCAACTTTAAAGATAGCTTTAGAGTTTTGGTTTTGGGAACAGCGGCCTTGTGCAGACTCTTGTCTTAAAAAAGCTGCTACTTAATGGAACAGAAGTGCAACATTGGCTGGCTTGAACATTAGTATGTGCCCATGCCATTGATTGAGCTATTTGAGCATGAAAGCATCCTGCAGGACAAAGACAAGATAGAAACATGGATGAAAAGAAACAGATTGTGCCTTGTAGCCAAGTGGTTGACATCCACACAAACACGTGCACTTAGAAACACTTGGCCTAATGAAATCTGCTGTTCGGGTTGCCAATTCCTTACTCACTACATTCTTACAATACATAGTGGCTGCAATTTAGAAAATGCAGAAGCGCGAGCAAGAGAGTAACGGAGAGGGAGAGAGACACGCGACAAAGACAGCTGATGTCATCCTTTCAATTCACCACGAGGAACCCTCAGACTTCTTGGCAATGACGCTGGTAGTTCGAGAACAGAGTGCATACTTTTGTATTGAGCAGACCTGAGTCATATTTCTGATATATGCAGCAAAGTAGCTCTAAATAATTACCCCTTAAGTGGTTGATGTCACTTAATCTGTACCCAAAGACCTCTGATACCAGACAAACTCGAAAGTTTCATAGTTTGAGTGACAACAAGCATACCGTATTTATCGGACTATAAGGCACACTTAAAATCCTTGAATTTTCTCAAAAATTGACGGTGCACATTATAACCCATTATAATTCTGGTTGTGCTTACTGACCTCAAAGCAATTTTTTGTGGTACATGGTGTAATAATAAATGTGACCAGTAGATGGCAGTAGCACATAAAAGAAACGTGCCCGTTCAATTAATGACGCTAGCAAGTACCCATAAGCATCCAACACCAAAACTCTGATGTTTCATTGAGAATATAGAACATTACAGGCGTCATAGGCGTCTGCCAAAATGTATCCATACGTCTTTGATAAACTGCGAAGCTGCACTGCTTGATGGAACACGGCAAAGTACACCCTGGACAAGTCGCTACCTCATCGCAGGGCTCCAGACTAATATAATATACAAAACCCAAAACCAGTGAAGTTGGCACATTGTGTAAATCGTAAATAAAAACAGAATACAATTATTTGCAAATCCTTTTCGATTTACATTCAATTGAATACACTGCAAAGACAATATATTTAATGGCAAATAATAATTCACTTAGAATATAATGGCAGCAACACATTGTAAAAAAGTTGGCACAGGGGCTTTTTTACCACTGTTATATGGCCTTTCTTTTTAACAACACTCAGTAAACATTTGAGAACTGAGGAGACCAATTTTTGAAGCTTTTCAGGTGGAATTCTTTCCCATTTTTGCTCGATGTACAGCTTAAGTTGTTCAACAGTCCGGGGGTCTCCGTTGAGGTATTTTAGGCTTCATGATGCGCCACACATTTTCAATGGGAGACAGGTCTGGACTACAGGCAGGCCAGTCTAGTACCCGCACTCTTTCACTACGAAGCCACGCTGTTGTAACACGTGCAGAATGTGGGTTGGCATGGTCTTGCATGAAAAAGACATTGCTTGGATGGCAACATATGTTGCTCCAAAACCTGTATGTAACTTTCAGCATTAATGGTGCCTTCACAGATGTGTAAGTTACTCATGCCTAAGGCACTAATACACCCCAATACCATCACAGATGCTGGCTTTTGAACTTTGCGCCTATAACAGTCCAGATGGTTCTTTTCCTCTTTGGTCCTGAGGACACGATGTCCACGGTTTCCAAAAACGATTTGAAATGTGGACTCGTCAGACCACAGAAGTCAGTCCATCTTAGATGAGCTCTGGCCCAGCGAAGCCGGTGGCGTTTCTGGATGTTGTTGATAAATAGCTTTCGCTTTGCATAGTAGAGTTTTAACTTGCACTTACAGATGTAGCGACGAACTGTAGTTACTGACAGTAGATTTCTGAAGTGTTACTGAGCCCATGTGGTGACATCCTTTACACACTGATGTCGGTTTTTGATGCAGTACCGCCTGAGGGATCAAAGGTCACCGGCATTCAATGTTGGTTTTCGGCCTTGTCGCTTACGTGCAGTGATTTATCCAGATTTTCTGAACCTTTTGATGATATTACGAATGGTAGATGGTGAAATCACAAAATTCTGTGCAAGAGCTCGTTGAGAAATGTCGTTCTTAAACTGTTCGACAATTTGCTCACACATTTATCAAAGTGGTGACCCTTGCCCCATCCCTGTTTGTGAATGACTGGGTATAAAAGCAGCTTCCATGAAATGCTCAGTGATGGCACCCACCTGTTCCCAACTAGCCTGCTCACTTGTGGGATGTTCCAAATAAGTGTTTGTTGAGCATTCCTCAACTTTCTCAGACTTTTTTGCCACTTGTGCCAGCTTTTTTTAAACATGTTGCAGTCATCAAATTCCAAATGAGCTAATATTTGCAAAAAAATAAAGTTTTGGTTTTGGGTCCCTAACTCATAAAAAGTTAGGGATAGTCATCTTTCAGGGGAAATTTTGCAATGAACCTCAAAGGGAATATAACCTTTACAGCTGAACTTAGATTTTTGTATACATTTAAAACAGTTTATTGTGGTCTACATAACATATAATGGTGGTTCTTTGGTCAAAATGTTGCATAGATTATGTTTTACAGACCATCTTCAAGCCACTTTATGACAGTCTCTTCAGGGTGATCCATTTTGTGGGCGGTCTTATTTACGTGGTTCCACTTCAACAACGCCTTCTCCCCATCGTCCATGTTGTAGTTTTTAGTGTTTCTATAGCGAGTCTACTGACAGACATAAGTTTGAACTATACGCTACTTTGTATTAGAAATGGCAAAAGTGAAGGATGTATGTCTATGTACAGTATACTGTCCATGTGTATGCCCTACAACAAGAGCATAGCAAAAAAAGGAACTTGGCAAACTTGTGCACAGCAGAGTGGGTAAATTTATACCATACATGGATAATCCACTAACGTCACAGGACAGGGCAAAATTCAAACGGCTCTTTAAGAGGAAGTATAAAGAAAGACAATTTTTTTAAAATAAATATCTCTGTAATGCCTTCACAGTTTGATGTCAAATTTTCAGGATTTATGCAGAGCCCAAATACACAACAGCATATACCAATAGGTAAGAAAAGTGGTTCTGCATAATCGGGACCCTTTAATTTGAGCTTGTCTAAGCTTTTCAATTTCCACCTGTTCACGGTTTCAGTACGTTTTGCAAAACAAGCTGTTCCATAACAAGGAACTCAAAGAGAGAATTTCACAAAGTTGTATGATCCATGAATGGACCGATACATGTCCTTGTTCAAATAGAACTGGTATCTATCAATGCTGTTCACATTTTAACATCACTACACCAAGACGACACCTAGCAAGTGATCAACACTTCGTCATTGCAAGACAAATAGGATGTTCTCAGAGTGAAGTGGCCACTGAGCTTAGTGACTCACGATCAGACAGGTGCAAGAGTGATAGAGGAAAAAAAACCTGTTGTGAATTTTACTGTTTAGC
>NC_084748.1:29962569-29977569 GCF_033978785.1 Entelurus aequoreus
AAGGCTCTGACAGAACCAAGGTTACATCCATGGGACGCAATGTGCTTTTAGCAATTCTAAGGCTCAGTCAATGACAGAACAAATTAACATATGGTTGGCAATTATGAAGAGTCTTTTTTTCCCCTTCAAGGACGCCTGTCAGTTAAAAAGCTGCATTTGTCCGCGCAAATGTCGTTTATTGTGACACAAAAGAGAAAACATACACAAAGCTCCTCTGTCGCTCTCTTTTCCCCAACAAATCACAACAAGCTTCATTATGCTTGGTACAAAGAGTCACTTACTGAGGGGAAGCGGGAGAGAAGACGTGCTCCACGCAGGCCACCTTTGAAGGGAAGAAAAGAACTTCATTTAGGGTTCTCGGCCGTTTGGAGCGATGCAGGAATCTGCAGAGCAGTTCCGCACTGAGGGAGAAGGCCACAGCAGCTCCCAGCCTGAGCACAGTCCCTGTCCACATCTGCTGTAGGAAAAAAAGCATTTATTTAATTTTAATTATAGTCTATATTTACTGTAGGTGCTATATACTGTAGAGCAGGGGTGTCCAAACTTTTTCCACTGAGGGCCGCACACGGAAAAATTTAAGCATGCGGGGGCCATTTTGATATTTTTCATTTTCAAACCATAACAAAATATGTAGATTTTTTTTTTTAACATTTAGGGCTCCTGGGGCCCGTAAAGGGTCTCAGTCATTAACATTTTAAAAACAATCCAAATTATTATTGCCTATTATTATATATGCCTTTTCTGTCAAAGACAACTTTGTTTTTTTACAGTAAAACTGAAATATGCAGTATTTTCCCCACCGCCCAAAACATTCAGAAAGCAATGTTTGATGTGAAGTAATTGGAGCCCTGAAAAGATCAATAATGCATGACACCATTGATTTTATTTTCATTATTATTTTTGATTAATCACAGTGAAAAGATAAAATAAAATCCCACTAAATATCTTTGGGATCCAAAAGGTACCCCACTCATAAAGTGATAATTTTGTATTATTATTTGTTTTACTTTCAACACTTAAGTTACAAGATCAACTTCAGATATATCTGTCGATTTTACGTTTGAACTATTCTTTTGTTTGTTTCATGCTCTTTTGTCAAAGAAAACTTGGATGTTTTTATATGGCAACCACACAATACATGCAATATTTTTTCACATAAAACATTTTAATATTTAAAGTAATTGGAGCCTTGAAGATGTCAATAATTCATTATTATTGATTTTTTTTTGAGCAATGGCAAAAAAAGGAAAATAAAGATAGACAAAAGAAAAAAAACAGCCTGCATGGCAGCTTTGTGTCAACATTGCAACATTTGTAGTTAGATTTCACCTCATTCCACTTTTTTAATGTTTTTTTGATTTTTGCAATGGCGTTTCTAGAATGTGTGGCGGGCCGCTAAACAATTAGCTGCGGGCCGCAAATGGCCCCCGGGCCGCACTTTGGACACTCCTGCTGTAGAGCTTTATCACTGATGTCACAATCTGGGCCAGGTCAAATTTCGAGGACAACATTTGAAAACATTGCCTTAGTGATGGATCAATGATTAAAACAAAGAAAATCCAGAACACGTCGATGTCAAATGATGCCAAACTCCACAAAAACTGACCCTGAAACTGATGCTTATTAGAGAAGATCCGTATGAGATGCTTTCATCGATATTTTCTAGCAACATTGGACTGTTGCACTTTAAGCTAATGAATGTACCAAACACATTCACATGTAAATTAACTATTAGATATGCTCATCTGGCTCATTTACAGTCTGTAAAGCAGATTGCTCATTAATGTGCAATGCCCTGAGTGAAATAAACTAATAAATAAAACAAATACTCGTAGTTACCAGTCATGTAGAGTAGTAAACATGTTCACACTTTAAAAATAGAATTAATGACTCGTCCTTGTTCAGTGTCAATATTTCTATTCCTAAACGTAATTGCAAACAACTCACTAAAAGCAGGTAAAAATGTACTCTGTGTGATATACACAGCAGTTACAAAATGAACTGAGAACATTCAGATGTTATCCATCTTTTGACCATCCAAATTCTAACTGAGGCTTGCACTACATGTTTTTTCACAACTTTGGGCAGACAGTATTATTGTCGTTCTTTTTCTCGGTCTTCTCAAACCAGAACGTTGCAAAAGTTAACAATTTTGCGGTGTCTTTTACACACATTAAATGTAGAGGTTGTGCTGTTAATTGTGACGTTTATGGCGCGGTCCTCCAAAATGGCTGACATCACGCATCACAGCCACTATTATGTTCCTGACCTAAACTTGATGAGAACATATGGCGTTTCGACTGTTGTGCAAAATTATACATATCATTCGTACATTGTATCAATAAACACCCAAATTAATAATCAAACAAATTATTTTACATACGAGTTCACCAACATAGAAGCTAACGTTTTGGCTAAATTTCGTCTCTGAGGCCCTGACGTGAGGTTCGGCTCACCTTTGTTCGAGACTTGGCCGTAGAACAAATGTGAAAAAAATTTCTTAAAATTGTAAACGATGTCAAAATGACTAAAAATCAGAGTTAAAAACTATAGTCTTCATCTAATTACTAGTTTAAACCGTCTGCGACGCCATCACGCGGCTAACACCAGTTGGCCTGTGTCACTCCCAATCGAAGTGATTGACGTGTGTGAGAGCCAATCACAGGCGTCTATCAGCCACAACCTGGTCCAATCATTGAATCGCAAAGGCTAACACCAGTTGGCCTGTGTCACTCCTAATCGAAGTGATTGACGTGGGTAAGAGCCAATCACAGGCGTCCATCAGCCACAACCTGGTCCAATCATTGAACCGCAAAGGCTAACAAGTGCAAGGTAGAATGAAAGTTTGTTTCCTGGGTAATGCAACGTGTATCTCTCCAGCCGCCGGTAATCAAATACTTGTTTCACCTTTCATTGATTGATTTAAGTTAAGCTTAAACGTTATGTCATTAGGAGATTGGTGATTATCTATTGACCGTGGGATTATCTTGGGGCGTTCATTACCTTCAAACTAAAAATATGC
This sequence comes from Entelurus aequoreus, assembly GCF_033978785.1. NCBI lineage: Eukaryota > Metazoa > Chordata > Actinopteri > Syngnathiformes > Syngnathidae > Entelurus > Entelurus aequoreus. Next base: position 29,965,592 of record NC_084748.1, read on the forward strand.
TAAAGTTAGCTCTATGGTTGCATCATCCGTTGTGTTTTGATGACGTCTTTTGTTTATGCTAATCTGGTGTTTCTCTGCCATGTGTGTCCACTACCAACGACTCGCTGAACTTTAAGCAGCGTTTCTAAAAAAGATGGGTCGCCGCAAGTCCAAGCGAAAGCCGCCTACTAAAAAGAAGATGACCGGGAGTCTGGATTCCCACTTCACGTGTCCCTTCTGTAACCACGAGAAGTCATGTGACGTCAATATGTAATCCAACACACCTGTCAACCTCTTTGATGTTGAACGTTCCTGCTAATGGGGAAAGTTGCTTAATTGTCTGTTTTCCTCTCCCTCTCAACAGGGATAGAAGCAGAAATACTGGAATAGTATCGTGTTCAGTTTGTTTGGAGGAGTTCCAGACGCCAATAACATGTATCCTTTCTTCATGGTATGTTTGTGTGCCCTCCTTGGATATGTAACTAGCAGAGGTGGGACCAAGTCATTGCTTTGCAAGTCACAAGTAAGTCTCAAGTCTTTGCCCTCAAGTCTCGAGGCAAGTCCCGAGTCAAGTCCAAAGTCAAGACTGGAAAGTCTCAAGTCGAGTCCCAAGTCCTGCATTTTGAGTTTCGAGTCCTTTCAAGTCCTTTTAACCACAGACTAATATTTTTACACGGATTGTGTATGCTTTTAAAACGCTGTATTTATTTATTAAAACAAGTGCATTTGAAATTGCAAGAAAAAAAATAGTGCTGACATTGCAATTCATAATAGCACTATTAACAGTAATTTTAATAGTTTAAACAATTTTAAACATTTAACTCATTCCTTTACAGAATAAACACATTTGCAAAAACAAACATTAACATACTATTGGTTGTATTTTATGAAAATAATATTACCACAGAGTTGAGAAGGAGCAAAGATATTCAATATTTGTATGTGAAAATCACAAATAAATCTTCTGGGGGAGGATGACGCCCCTACAGGGGTTTGGTTTACAAACTTTCAGCCCCACCTAAAACCAAATTCACCAGCCGCCACTGATTATGATGCACTCTCATTTTAGGCAAAATATAAGACAATACTTTCTTAACAGTATAATTGTAACCAGGAATAAGTCTTCAAGTAACAATATTCAAATACTAACATTGTTGGGTAAAACAGCATTTGGTTTTATTCTGAATGTAGTGAAACAAATTGGTGGTTTTAGCTGATATAAAGACTTTCAGGTGTTTATATATGTTTAAGTATTTGGCAGACGCTTTTATCCAAAGCGACATACATAAAAAATACATACATAACAATCACTGTAAACATTATCATTTAAGGGAAGAATGTAATACAAAATATCAATACAAAGTGTCAAGACAGAATAAACTCTCTGCTGCTGCAGCAACAGAGATACAGTCTATAGGTCCCTAGGATATATAGATATCTAATGTATTCATACATTGTTTATGTAGGATATACGCATGTATATATAACCTAATCATATTGTTTCTTCAATTTAAAAATAGCTTACCGTTTTTTCCCCCTTCTCTGGGATTATATTCCCAGTTTTGATCTCGGACGTCTGGTCACTTATAGCGTATAAGAATATTATATTACTGTTAAGCAAACTATGAATAATAAAACTTGCCAAAACATGTGTCCGTTATCATAGCTACACGTATGACAAAAAACCGCGTGAAAATCAGTGGTATTCAGTGAGGTAAAATGAATTAAATGCGCTGACAGTTCATTGCTCCTGACAAATGAATTGCACTGAGTGGAGCGGATCACCACTCCAAGATGGCGGCCCCGCGTCTCGTCTGCGCCAGTAGGCAGTAGCGCTCGATGCTGCGTACCCTTAAAACATGTCTATGGTTATAACGTTAGCAGTGAGTTTACAGCCTCACTGATTTAACTACACAGCAAATAAAAGTCATGTTACTTAGCCAATAAACGTTATCTTACATTCAAAACTTACCCTTCTTTGGGCAACTTCAAATGTCGAACGAAGTTGGAAGTTGTTGCGTCTCCGTCTGTAATATTCGAACTGCGTGATTTGCATACGCAATTCGTTTTTTGTTGACCAAGTCGTAGTTTTTATACCCGAACGAAACCAACTTTGGCATAATTGTTTCTCTCTGCCGCATTGTTTGACAACTCTTGTTCGGTGGTTGTCCTGCAATTTGATTGGATGAATGCTGTGTGATGAAAACAACGTATAACTAATTTGATTGGCTATTGTACTGACAGCACACCAGCTGACAGGCAGCACACACGCTGATAGACAGACAGACACGTACAAAATGAAAGATGCGGAGCGCTCCCAAATAACTTTTTAAGCTTTGGGTTTTGGGGAAAGTAGCAAGTCATGTCAAGTCAAAAGGCTCAAGTCCAAGAGAAGTCACAAGTCATTGATGTTAAAGTCTAAGTCGAGTTGCAAGTCTCTTTACATTTTGTCAAGTCGAGTCTAAAGTCATCAAATTCATGACTCGAGTCTGACTCGAGTCCAAGTCATGTGACTCGAGTCCACACCTCTGGTAACTAGTCAGCACTTAACAAAGTCAAACTGTGGCCATCATAGGCACTACTAGTGTTGTCCCGACACCAATACTTTGGTACCGGTACCAAAATGATTTCGATACTTTTCGGTACTCTTCTAAATAAAGGGGACCACAAAAAATTGCATTATTGGCTTTATTTTTAACAAAAAAATCTTAGGGTACATTAAAAACATATATTTCTTATTGCAAGTTTGTCCTTAAATAAAATAGTGAACATACTAGACAATAGGGCTGCAACAACTAATCAATTAAAATCGATTATAAAAATAGTTGGCGATTAATTTAGTCATCGATTCGTTGGATCTATGCTATGCGCTTGCGCAGAGGATATATATATATTTTTTAATAAACATTTATTTATAAACTGCAACATTTACAAACAGCTGAGAAACAATAATCAAAATAAGTATGGTGCCAGTATGCTGTTTCTTTTCAATAAAATACTGGAAAGTAGTGATGGGTTGATGAGGCGTCATGAAGCGTTTCGACACATTGCAAAACTGTATTGATACTGTGTCAGTACTGTGTCACTAAATACTGACATCTGCTGGACATTAAATCCCTACAGGCAACCTATGGACCGACTCAACTGACACTGATTTTATGACCTAGTATATACAATAATATAAACCAAGTCATTGTATTTCATTTAGGATTATTTCATATCTTCATTTAAATAAAAATATATTTTAATCTTTTTTAGATAGTCAATAAAAAATGTGAACATGTATCATAACATGGAAATCTAAGAACGTGTTGTGAATGAGGATGCATGTGGACTGGGATTTTTAAAAAAATAAAAAAATTTACACATTTTTATTAAAAAAAACAGTTTTTCCAACGTATTCAATTTTAGACGATTTCTTTCATTGATTGATTAAAACTTTTATTAGTAGATTGCACAGTGAAGTACATATTCCGTACAATTGACCACTAAATGGTAACAGCCGAATAAGTTTTTGAACTTGTTTAAGTTGTTTAAGTCCACTTAAATTGATTCATGATACAGATATATACTATCATCATAATACAGTCATCACACAAGTTAATCAGAGTATATACATTGAATTATTTACATTATTTACAATCCAGGGTGTGGGATATAGAGGAGGAGGGGGGGGGGGGGGGGGGTTGGTTGTTATCAACACTTCAGTCGTCTCTTCTTAGTTATTATTTCTCCGGCTGTAGAAAAGACCCGCTCACAGGGCACAGAGGAGGCGGGAGTGCGACACAGTTCGCGTATCAGTCACGTGACCAAAACAGCTCATGATCGGTCACGTGACTTTCTAAAAGCGGTACGCGCACCGACACAGGGTATTGCTCTATGAGCTCGACGCATGCGCCGATGCATCGGTGTTGCCGGACCCATCACTACTGGAAAGGATAGAAATGTAGTTTGTCTCTTTTATCCGATTATTAATTGATTAATCGAAGTAATAATCGACAGATAAATCGTTTGTCAAATTAGTTGTTAGTTGCAGCCCTACTAGACAACTTGTCTTTTATTAGTAAGTAAGCAAACTTAGGCTCCTAATTTATCTGCTGACATATGCAGTAACATATTGTGTCATTTTCCATTCTACTATTTTGTCAAAATTATGAAGGACAAGTGATAGAAAATGAAATATTAATCTACTTGTTCATTTACTGTTAATATCTGCTTACTTTCTCTTTTAACATGTTCTATCTACACTTCTGTTAAAATGTACCGGTAATAATCACTTATTCTTCTGTTGTTTGATACTTTACATTAGTTTTGGATGATACCACAAATTTGGGTATCAATCTGATACCAAGTCGTTACAGGATCATACATTGGTCATATTCAAAGTCCTCATGTGTCCAGAGACATATTTCCTGAGTTTATAAACATAATATACATTTAAAAAAAACGAAAGATGTGATGCCAAAAAATAGACGTAATCATAGTCGTATTGACTAGGTACTACTGTACTTGGTATCATTACAGTGGATGTTAGGTGTAGATCCACCAATGGCGTTTTGTTTACATTTTGACGCCGGTGAGCTACGGTGTGTAGTGAAGCATGTTTAGCTATTCCTCGTCCTGCAGGGATGATACTTATAAGAAACGTACTTTATTTGTCGCCATGGAGGCGAGGATTAGTGATTTAGAAGTCGCTAAAACACTGCCGACTGGGGCTGGACTTTAGTCGCTAGCTAGCTAGCCATGTCTTAAAGCACCTCTTCCTGAGGGCGTTTCAGTGTTATAACTGGGATGCGGTGCGGATGTTCTCCCGAAGTGTGTTTGTCATTCTTGTTTGGTGTGGGTTCACAGTGTGGCGCATTTTTGTAATAGTGATAAAGTTGTTTATACAGCCACCCTCAGTGTGACCTGTATGGCTGTTGACCAAGTATGTCTTGCAGTCACTTACGTGTGTCTGCAGAAGCCTCATACAACATGTGACTGGGCCGGCACGCTGTTTGTATGGTGAAAAAGCAGGCGCGAAGACAGGTTGTAGAGGACGTTAAAGGCAGTGCCATCACGGCACGCCCTTAATATTGTTGTCCGGGTTAAAATCGGGACAAATTCGGGAGAATGGTTGCCCCGGGAGATTGTCGGGAGGGGCACTGAAATTCGGGAGTCTCCCGGAAAAATCGGGAGGGTTGGCAAGTATGTTGCTAGGGCGGGATAGCCATTCAAAGAAGGTGAATTCATTAAAAAGTGCATGTTAGATTTTTTTTTTAAAGAAATCTTTTCTTGCAGCCCAGCCTCACCCAGTTTCTGCATCCAGTGGCCCCCAGGTAAATTGAGTTTGAGACCCCTGCTCAAGATCTAATATCTATCCTCTCTATTAATAAGCAGATATTGTTGCAGTCGGAACAGAATTGCCCCTTGAGCGTTATGACATACACCTTTCATATCATTCGCGACCGACTGCTCTAATGTGTTGTCACGAGCTGCAGGTTTCTTTTGAGGATTATTAAGCAGCACGTTTGCAAACACACGCCCATAAGGCAATGCATGCAGGCATGTCTCTGATGGATAAACTCTTGGGACACTTTCAGTAGCTTGAGAGAAATCTCACCACCACCACAGACGTCCATTTACTGGAAGCTTTCAAATTAATCTCATGGCCCTTGTGTTTAACCGCTGATTTATCTCTGCATCATAAGTCTTGATGGTTCTTTCCACGACTCCTAATTGAGGATTTGGCGCCTCCCTCGTCCCCGCGCCCAGACAGCTGATGTAGCATATGAGGTTATGGTCAGAGTCGGGGAGCGGCTGGGGGGGGGGGATCTGAAGTAAACCCACTTGACCCAAAGCTAGAGGAAGACTTTCATGTATGAATTTCTTGTCGAGAACAGGGTCCCTAAAACCCACAAGTTAATTGAACTCTTTACCTGTTAACAATATTATGACTTTATGCTCATAACTTTGATATCACAGAGCAGGGGTCTCCAACTTTAATCAGTATTAGAGCTGCTTGGACAAAAAGAAAGGCAAGGTGGGATATTTGTTATATTTACAGTTTATGACTGACAACTTTTAATCTACTTTATTTACAAAGAAAATGCCTACTCAAACTTAGACTTAGAAAAAACTTTAATGATCCACAAGTGACATTAAGTGTGGTTATTTTCTTTATGCATATTTTGTGGTCATTTGCCAGTGAATAGAAGCATAATGTCTGAATTGAACACTTTTATAAAAAAATAGAAACCGTTAAAGCAAATATTTTTTGGTGAGCTATTCAAAAAGAGTGACATGCTTGTTGTTGGGGACTCCTGTCAGTCTTTTTTTTAAATGACAACTTCCAAAAATATACTCGTAATATTTAGTCCTTATTCTCTTAAAATTCCAACTTTGTTGAAAAATTACGTCTTTCTCCTGCAAATGTTTATTTTCGCAATAGTACCAATTAATTTTTGTAAAATTATGACTTTTGTCCTATTTTTGACTTGATTACTGTAATATTATTACTGATTTCCATAATCTTAGTAATATTATATATTATTGCTATTATTCATTTAGCAATAATTATGATTTTGCATTTTGTCGCAAAATAATTTTATTTTGGTAATATTGACTTAATTTTTGGTCAAAATCATAATTTCTCATAAAATTATGGCCATTGTAAAAAAAAAAACTAAAGGGACTTTATTCATTATTTTCCAAATATCAAAAGTTTCGTACAAAATGTAAATTTTTCTCATATATTGTTATAATTCTAAATACGTTTTCATAAAATTTCACATTTTACCCACCAAGTGAATTTACCCTTTTTGTTGTGTTATTTTAGTCTCATTATGAGTAATATTTTCACCTTTTTTGGCTAACCTTTCTCGTAAAACGGCAACAAAACAGATTTTTTGTTTGTTAGCAAAGTTGTTTTTCCTCATAAAACTGACGTTTTTTCTCTTACAACAGCAACTTTTTCCGGTGAAATTGAACCTTATTCTTGTAAAGTCGTTTTCTAGTAAAATGTAAACTTTTCCTCAAAACTTTTTCTTGTCAAACGGCAACAAAAACAACATTTTCTTAGTAAACGGGGACGGCGTGGCGTTGGGAGAGTGACCATGCCAGCAACCTGAGGGTTCCTGGTTCAATCCCCACCTACTACCAACCTCGTCACGTCTGTTGTGTCCTTGAGCAAGACACTTCACCCTTGCTCCTGATGGGTCGTGGTTAGGGCCTTGCATGGCAGCTCCCGCCATCAGTGTGTGAATGTGTGTGTGAATGTTTGTGTGAATGTGGAAATAGTGTCAAAGCGCTTTGAGTACCTTGAAGGTAGAAAAGCGCTTTTCAAGTATAACCCATTTACCATTTAGTAAACGGCAACTTTTTCCCGTGAACTTTCTCTTAAACAGCAACAAAACTGATTTTTTTGTCATTAAAGTGGCAACTGTTTCTTCTAAAACAGAAACTATTTATTGTAAAACAATCTTTTTCTCATAAAACGACAGCAAAACTGATTTTTTTCCCTGTGAACTGGCAACTTTCTCATAAAAAAACCCTTTTTGTCATAAAAACGGAAATTTGGTCTCATCAAAATCTGCATTTGTTTTCTCGTAAAAGGCGACTTTTCCTGTGAAATTGCAACATTTTTTTTGTGACCATGCAACTTTTTTACGCGTGAAATAGCAACTATTTACCTCGTGTAACACAGCAACAACTTTTTCATGTAAATCGGCAACGCTTTCCCGTTAACCGGCATCTTTTTTCGTAAAGCAGCATCTTTTTTCGTAAAGCAGCATCGTTTTCTTCTTAAGGTTGACTTTGTTTTCTTCGTAAAACCTTTTTTTGTAAAGTGGCCACGTTTTCCCTAAAAATGGCAACCTTTTTTCATCAATGAAGACATTTGTAGAGTAAAGACTCAGCCCTTCAGGGTCAGGGTGAACTTTATTGTCCCGTTAAAGACATTTGTCTTGGGCACACTAGCGGCATTAATTTATAATTCTTTCTTGTTTTGACAGTGACCAATGCCATAATAACTTCTATAACCTTGACCTTTGGGACTTTTTGATCACCTGCTTAATAATACCACATTTCTTTTTTTCAGCAACACTGTCACACTTGACTTGGTCAATATGGACATTTTCAAAGTTGATATGAAAACTGTTGTCACACAAGACCAATATGTATCCTTAACCTCTTACTCCTTAGACCTGTCAGAGCCAGTTGACGTGTACAGCGATTGGATAGATGCTTGTGAATCAGCCAATCAATAGCCCTGAAGGACCTGGGCTTGAATCCAGACTGGAGGAGGTTGGGACTATTTTTTTTATTTTATTTTTTTTAAATGGAGGTATGTGGACTGAAGGAGACTTTAGCCCAACACTTTAAATAAGACCCCAGTGTTTTCCTTTCTTGCAGTGTTACCAATCTGTCCTCAAATGTTTTTCTTTCATTTTCTTTATTTATTTAAAGAAAAGTCTCGGTTTATATCATGAAACAGGTGTGGAGAAATGACTTGAATGCTGCACTCTGACCATTTTATTAGATACAGCTGCACAAGTGTACCTAATAAGGAGACCTATGAGTAAAATGTGGCAAAATAAATGTACACAAAAAAATGCAACTTAATCTACCTTTGCTATGATGATGTCACATGTAGTTTCATGCTGTCATCCACCAACTAGCAACATGTCCTGTAATGATGATGGTTATAATAATTATTATAATAACCCACATCTCTCTTCATTCTCACAGCAGAAGGTCATACACTATACGCATATGCTACGCTTGAGAGTTTCTTTGTCTTCTGGCACTGTAACGATGAAAGATGTACACAGTATGTAAATAAGTGCGCTCACTGTAGCTATGCAAAACCATTTGTAGTTACTCCCACTTGGGTTATTTTCAGAATAAAAGAGCAATAAGACGACATGTCACGAACAAGTGGAGTGGAGATTCATTTTTGCTTGATGTATTCAATTGTTACACATGTAATCCAATACTTTATTTATGGAAAATGTTTATTTTTTTGCTCGTGCAATATGCTTGACCGTACAGTACAATAAAATGAGTTTTGCAGCTCTGGTGGCGTTTTGATGATTAGAAGGGAAAACAAAGAAATATTAAAAAAAAACAAAAAACTGTTGTGACATTGTTACAATTTTATTTTGTACTGAATTTTTTCCCCACGTTCTAATTCCCATAATAGCACACTTTAAAAACATGAAAAATAAAATAAAAATACTACACTTGACATTATTTAGGTAAAAAAAATAAAGAATGTTCTCTTTACAACTTAATCAAAACATTTCTAATAGTAATGACTCTGGTGAGGCGGTATAGCTCGTTTGCAGGTTCGATTCCCGCTTCCGCCATCCTAGTCACTGCCGTTGTGTCCTTGGGCAAGACACTTTACCCACCTGCTCCCAGTGCCACCCACACTGGTTTAAATGTAACTTAGATATTGGGTTTCACAATGTAAAGCGCTTTGAGTCACTTGAGAAAAAGCGCTATATAAAAATGTAATTCACTTCATAATTTAATGTTATTTTTACAAAGCCACTTGTTTGCTTTGTTTAACTTTACTTAAAATTAAGTATTTGTAAAGTTAGGAATTATTTTCTAAAATGAAGACTTTAATCAAGTCATTTCTCATTGAAAAATAATACTTCCTTTTTTCCTTCTGAAATTACCTTTTTTGATTGACATATGTGGGAAAATAATGTTGGTTACAAATACATCTTTTTAAAATGATGACTATTGTATTTTTACACATACACATACACACACATATATATATATATATATATATATATATATATATATATATATATATATATATATATATATATATATATATATATATATATATATATATATATATATACACACACATACATATACAGTACAGGCCAAAAGTTTGGACACACCTTCTCCTCATTCAATGCGTTTTCTTTATTTTCATGACTATTTACATTGTAGATTGTCACTGAAGGCATCAAAACTATGAATGAACACATGTGGAGTTATGTACTTAACAAAAAAAGGTGAAATAACTTAAAAACATGTTTTATATTCTATCCATCCATCCATCCATTCATTTTCTACCGCTTGTCCCGTTCGGGGTCGCGGGGGGTGCTGGAGCCTATCTCAGCTGCATTCGGGCGGAAGGCGGGGTACACCCTGGACAAGTCGCCAACTCATCACAGGGCCAACACAGATAGACAGACAACATTCACACTCACACACTAGGGCCAATTTAGTGTTGCCAATCAACCTATAGTTTCTTCAAAATAGCCACCCTTTGCTCTGGTGACTTTTGCCATTCTCTCCATGAGCTCCAATCACACCTGTGAAGTGAAAACCATTTCAGGTGACTACCTCTTGAAGCTTATCGAGAGAATGCCAAGAATGTGCAAAAAAGTAATCAGAGCAAAGGGTGGCTATTTTGAAGAAACTAGAATATAAAACATGTTTTCAGTTATTCCATCTTTTTTTGTTAAGTACATAACTCCACATGTGTTCATTCATAGTTTTGATGCCTTCAGTGACAATCTACAATGTAAATAGTCATGAAAATAAAGAAAACCCATTGAATCAGAAGGTGTGTCCAAACTTTTGGTCTGTACTGTATATATATATATATATATATATATATATATATATATTATATATATATATATTTGCTAAAATAAAAAAAGTTAATTTTATTTCTTAACGTAAACTCAGCACAGCATCATGAGTGAGACTAGGCAAGGCAAGGCAACTTTATTTGTATAGCGCTTGACATACACAAGGCATACTCAAAGTGCTTCACAGACAACAAAGGGAAATGAAAGAAAATAAAAGCAAAATTAAAATGCGGACAATAAAAATAAAAACAGTGCAGACGTTAAAAGTTAAAAGATTAAAAGATTTAGCTGAAAGCTAAGGTGAACATAAAAGTCTTCAGTCTAGTTTTAAAGTAGTCAGAGTTGGGGAAAGTCTGACATCTTCAGGAAGTTTATTCCAGGTATTTGTTGCATAGTGACTGAATGATGCTCTCCCTTGATTTGAGTTCACTCTTGGAACCGCTAACAGATTGGTCTCAGAAGATCTTAGTGATCTAGAGGGCTTATATAGTGGGAGCATATCGGTGATATACTTGGTCCCTAGACCATGTAGTGATTTATATGTGAGCAGGAGGATTTTGAAATCAATTCTCTGATGTACAGGGAGCCAATGTAAGGATTTAAGAATTGGTGTAATGTGCTCACATTTTTTGGTCTTTGTTAGAACTCTAGCAGCAGCGTTCTGAACAAGCTGTAGCTGCCTGACAGTTTTTTTGGGAAGACCTGCAAGGAGACCATTACAATAGTCTAGCCTACTGGTAATAAAGGCATGTACAAGTTTTTCTAAGTCTTGAGCTGACATGAGCCCTCTAAGTCTTTTTACATTTTTGAGGTGATAGTAGGCCGATTTTGTTACTGATTTGATGTGACTGTCGAAATGTAAATCAGAATCTAAAATAACCCCAAGATTTCTGGCTTTATTTGAGGTTTTCAGGGACAGTGATTGAAGGTGTTGGACGACTTTAAACCTTTCTTTTTTAGCACCAAAAACAATTATCTCAGTTTTATCTTCATTTAATTGTAGGAAATTTTGGCACATCCAGTGTTTGACTTGCTCAATGCACTGGCACAGAAGATCTATGGGGCGATAGTCATTTGGTGATAGCGCTACATAGATTTGGGTGTCATCGGCATAGCAATGATGGTCAATGTTATTATTTTGCATGATTTGTCCTAGTTGGAGCATATAGATGTTAAATAAAGTCGGCCCCAAGATTGAACCTTGGGGGACTCCACATGTTACGTTGGTTGGTTCTGATACAAAGTCACCAATGGAAACAAAATAGTTCCTATCTTGTAGATATGACTTGAACCAGCTTAAAACTGTGCCTGAGACCCCCACCCAGTTTTCCAACCTGTCCAAAAGTATTGAGTGGTCGACAGCGTCAAATGCAGCACTGAGGTCCAAAAGCATTA